>NW_027478558.1:295768-595768 GCF_051014685.1 Ptiloglossa arizonensis | reverse complement strand
AGGAATTCCTCTTGCATCTGAAAGTAGAAACTCGCCCCACTACAATGGTGTGTGTACTTTTCCCCTTGGCCATTCCAGTTATTGGTTTCGAGTATCACACTTGCGAAAATTTTGATGGTTTCTCAACCATTCCTTAACTTCAAACTCCGATACCTCGCGAACGGATTGGCGAACTCGAGAAGTTCCTGTTGCCTCTGAAAGTAGAAACTTGTCCGATTACAATGGTGTGTGTACTTCTCCCCTAGGCCGTTCCTGTTATTGGTTTCGAGTATCAGAATTGCGAAAATTTTGGTGGTTTCTCAACCATTCCTTAACTTCACACTTCCATATCTCGCGAACGGACTGACGAACTCGAGAATTTCCTATTGCATCTGATAGCAGAAACTCGCCCGATTACAACGGTATGTGTATTTTTCCCCCAGGCCATTGTAGTTATTGGTTTCGAGCATCAGACTTGCGAAAATTTTGATGGTTTCTCAAGCATTCCTTAACTTCCAACTCCCATATCTCGCGATCGGATTGACGAACTCGAGAAATTCCTGTGGTGTCTGATTGTAGAAACTCGCCCGATTACAATGGTGTGTGTACTTTTTCCCTAGGCCATTCCAGTTATTGGTTTCGAGTATCAGACCAGCGAAAATTTTGATGGTTTCTCAACAATTCCTTAACTTCAAACCCCCATATCTCGCGAACGGATTGACGAACTCGAGAAATTCCTATTGCATCTGAAAGCAGAAACTCGCCCGATTACAACGGTGTGTGTACTTTTCCCCTAGGCCATTCCAGTTGTTGGTTTCGAGTATCAGACCAGCGAAAATATTGATGGTTTCTCAAGCATTCCTTAAATTCAAACTCCCATACCTCGCGAACGGATTGACGAACACGAGAAATTCCTGTTGCATCTGAAAGTAGAGACTCGCCCGATTACAGCGGTATGTGTACTTTTCCCCTAGGCCATTTTAGTTATTGGTTTCGAGTATCAGACTTGCGAAAATTTTGATGGTTTCTCAAACATTCCTTAACTTCACACTCCCATATCTCGCGAACGGATTGCCGAACTCGAGAATTTCCTATTGCATCAGAAAGCAGAAGCTCGCCCGATTACAATGGTGTTTGTACTTTTCCCCAAGGCCATTCCGGTTATTGGTTTCGAGTATCTGACTTGCGAAAATTGTGATGGTTTCTCAACCATTCCTTAACTTCAAACCCCCATATCTCGCGAACGGATTGACGAACTCGAGAAATTCCTGTTGCATGTGGAAGTAGAAACTCGCCCGATTACAACGGTATGTGTATTTTTCCCCTAGGCCTTTGTAGTTATTGGTTTCGAGTATCAGACTTGCGAAAATTTTGATGGTTTCTCAACCATTCCTTAACTTCAAACTACCATATCTCGCGAACAGATTGACGAACTCGAGAATTTCCTATTGCATCTCAAAGCAGAAACACGCCCGATTACAACGGTGTGTGTACTTTTCCCCTAGGCCATTCCAGTTGTTGGTTTCGAGTATCAGACCAGCGAAAATTTTTGTGGTTTCTCAAGCATTCCTTAACTTCAAACTTCCATATCTCGCGATCGGATTGACGAACTCGAGAATTTCCTATTGCATCTGAAAGCAGAAACTCGCCCGATTACATCGGAATGTGTATTTTTGCCCTAGGCCATAGTAGTTATTTGATTCGAGTATCAGACTTGCGAAAATTTTGATGATTTCTCAACCATTCCTTAACTTCAAACTCCCATATCTCGCGAACGCATTGACGAACTCGTGAAATTCCTGTTGTATCTGAAAGTAGAAACTCGCCCGATTACAATGGTGTGTGTACTTTTCCCCTAGGCCATTCCAGTTATTGGTTTCGAGTATCAGACCAGCGAAAATTTTGATGGTTTCTCAACCGTTCCTTAACTTCAAACTCCCATATCTCGCGAACGGATTGACGAACTCGAGAAATTCCTGTTGCATCTGAAAGTTGAAACTCGCCCGATTACAATGGTGTGTGTACTTTTCCCCTAGGGCATTCCAGTTATTCGTTTCTAGCATCAGAATTGCGAAAATTTTGATGGTTTCTCAACCATTCCTTAATTTCAAACTCCCATATCTCGCGAACGGATTGACGAACTCGAGAAATTCCTGTTGCATCTGAAAGTACAAACTCGCCCGATTACAACGGTATGTGTATTTTTCCCCTAAGCCATTGTAGTTATTGGTTTCGAGTATCAGACTTGCGAAAGTTTTGATGGTTTCTCAACCATTCCATAACTTCAAACTCCCATATCTCGCGAACGGATTGACGAACTCGAGAAATTCCTGTTGCATCTGAAAGTAGAAACTCGCCCGATTACAATGGTGTGTGTACTTTTCCCCTAGGCCATTCCAGTTATTCGTTTCTAGCATCAGAATTGCGAAAATTTTGATGGTTTCTCAACCATTCCTTAATTTCAAACTCCCATTTCTCGCGAACGGATTGACGCACTCGAGAATTTCCTATTGCATCTGAAAGCAGAAACTCGCCCGATTACAACGGTATGTGTATTTTTGCCCTAGGCCATTGTAGTTATTGGTTTCGAGTATCAGACTTGCCAAAAATTTTGATGGTTTCTCAACCATTCCTTAACTTCAAACTCCCATATCTCGCGAAAGGATTACCGAACTCGAGAATTTCCTATTGCATCAGAAAGCAGAAACTCGCCCGATTACAACGGAATGTGTATTTTTGCCTTAGGCCATAGTAGTTATTTGATTCGAGTATCAGACTTGCGAAAATTTTGATGATTTCTCAACCATTCCTTAACTTCAAACTCCCATATCTCGCGAACGCATTGACGTACTCGTGAAATTCCTGTTGTATCTGAAAGTAGAAACTCGCCCGATTACAATGGTGTGTTTACTTTCCCCCTAGGCCATTCCAGTTATTGGTTTCGAGTATCAGACCAGCGAAAATTTTGATGGTTCCCAACCGTTCCTTAACTTCAAACTCCCATATCTCGCGAACGGATTGACGAACGCGGGAAATTCCTGTTGCATGTGAAAGTAGAATCTCGCCCGATTACAACGGTATGTGTATTTTTCCCCTAGGCCATAGTAGTTATTGGTTTCGGGTATCAGACTTGAGAAAATTCTGCTGGTTTCTCAGCCATTCCTTAATTTCAAACCCCCATTTCTCGCGAACGGATTGACGAACTCGAGAAATTCCTGTTGCTTGTGAAAGTAGAAACTCGCCCGATTACAACGGTATGTGTATTTTTCCCCTAAGCCATTGTAGTTATTGGTTTCGAGTATCAGACTTGCGAAAGTTTTGATGGTTTCTCAACCATTCCATAACTTCAAACTCCCATATCTCGCGAACGGATTGACGAACTCGAGAAATTCCTGTTGCATCTGAAAGTAGAAACTCGCCCGATTACAATGGTGTGTGTACTTTTCCCCTAGGCCATTCCAGTTATTCGTTTCTAGCATCAGAATTGCGAAAATTTTGATGGTTTCTCAACCATTCCTTAATTTCAAACTCCCATTTCTCGCGAACGGATTGACGCACTCGAGAATTTCCTATTGCATCTGAAAGCAGAAACTCGCCCGATTACAACGGTATGTGTATTTTTGCCCTAGGCCATTGTAGTTATTGGTTTCGAGTATCAGACTTGCCAAAAATTTTGATGGTTTCTCAACCATTCCTTAACTTCAAACTCCCATATCTCGCGAAAGGATTACCGAACTCGAGAATTTCCTATTGCATCAGAAAGCAGAAACTCGCCCGATTACAACGGAATGTGTATTTTTGCCTTAGGCCATAGTAGTTATTTGATTCGAGTATCAGACTTGCGAAAATTTTGATGATTTCTCAACCATTCCTTAACTTCAAACTCCCATATCTCGCGAACGCATTGACGTACTCGTGAAATTCCTGTTGTATCTGAAAGTAGAAACTCGCCCGATTACAATGGTGTGTTTACTTTCCCCCTAGGCCATTCCAGTTATTGGTTTCGAGTATCAGACCAGCGAAAATTTTGATGGTTCCCAACCGTTCCTTAACTTCAAACTCCCATATCTCGCGAACGGATTGACGAACGCGGGAAATTCCTGTTGCATGTGAAAGTAGAATCTCGCCCGATTACAACGGTATGTGTATTTTTCCCCTAGGCCATAGTAGTTATTGGTTTCGGGTATCAGACTTGAGAAAATTCTGCTGGTTTCTCAGCCATTCCTTAATTTCAAACCCCCATTTCTCGCGAACGGATTGACGAACTCGAGAAATTCCTGTTGCTTGTGAAAGTAGAAACTCGCCCGATTACAACGGTATGTGTATTTTTCCCCTAGGACTTTGTAGTTATTGGTTTCGAGTATCAGACTTGCGAAAATTTTGGTGGTTTCTCAACCATTCCATAACTTCAAACTCCCGTATCTCGCGAACGGATTGACGAACTCGAGAAATTCCTGTTGCATCTGAAAGTAGAAACTCGCCCGATTATAATGGTGTGTGTACTTTTCCCCTAGGACGTTCCAGTTATTCGTTTCTAGCATCAGAATTGCGAAAATTTTGATGGTTTCTCAACCATTCCTTAACTTCAAACTCCTATTTCTCGCGAACGGATTGACGCACTCGAGAATTTCCTATTGCATCTGAAAGCAGAAACTCGCCCGATTACAACGGTATGTGTATTTTTGCCCTAGGCCATTGTAGTTATTGGTTTCGAGTATCAGACTTGCGAAAATTTTGATGGTTTCTCAACCATTCCTTAACTTCAAACTCGCATATCTCGCGAAAGGATTACCAAACTCGAGAATTTCCTATTGCATCAGAAAGCAGAAGCTCGCCCGATTACAACGGTATGTGTATTTTTCCCCTAGGCCATAGTAGTTATTGGTTTCGAGTATCAGACTTGCGAAAATTGTGATGGATTCCCAACCATTCCTTAACTTCAAACCCCCATATCTCGCGAACGGATTGACGAACTCGAGAAATTCCTGTTGCATGTGGAAGTAGAAACTCGCCCGATTACAACGGTATGTGTATTTTTCCCCTAGGCCTTTGTAGTTATTGGTTTCGAGTATCAGACTTGCGAAAATTTTGATGGTTTCTCAACCATTCCTTAACTTCAATCTTCCATATCTCGCGATCGGATTGACGAACTCGAGAATTTCCTATTGCATCTGAAAGCAGAAACTCGCCCGATTACAACGGAATGTGTATTTTTGCCCTAGGCCATAGTAGTTATTTGATTCGAGTATCAGACTTGCGAAAATTTTGATGATTTCTCAACCATTCCTTAACTTCAAACTCCCATATCTCGCGAACGCATTGACGAACTCGTGAAATTCCTGTTGTATCTGAAAGTAGAAACTCGCCCGATTACAATGGTGTGTTTACTTTTCCCCTAGGCCATTCCAGTTATTGGTTTCGAGTATCAGACCAGCGAAAATTTTGATGGTTCTCAACCGTTCCTTAACTTCAAACTCCCATATCTCGCGAACGGATTGACGAACGCGGGAAATTCCTGTTGCATGTGAAAGTAGAATCTCGCCCGATTACAACGGTATGTGTATTTTTCCCCTAGGCCATTGTAGTTATTGGTTTCGAGTATCAGACTTGCGAAAATTTTGATGGTTTCTCAACCATTCCTTAACTTCCAACTCCCATATCTCGCGATCGGATTGACGAACTCGAGAACTTCCTATTGCATCTGAAAGCAGAAACTCGCCCGATTACAACGGTAGGTGTATTTTTGCCCTAGGCCATAGTAGTTATTGGTTTCGGGTATCAGACTTGCGAAAATTCTGATGGTGTCTCAACCATTCCTTAACTTCAAACTCCCATATCTCGCGAACGGATTGACGAACTCGAGAAATTCCTGTTGCATCTAAAAGTAGAAACTCGCCCGATTACAAGGATATGTGTGTTTTCCCCCTAGGCCTTTGTAGTTATTGGTTTCGAGTAACAGACATACGAAAATTTTGATGGTGTCTCAACCATTCCTTAGTTTGAAACTCCCATATCTCGCGAACGGATTGACGAACTCTAGAAATTCTTGTTGTATCTGAAAGTAGAAACTCGCCCGATTACAATGGTGTGTGTACTTTTCCCCTAGGCCATTCCAGTTATTCGTTTCTAGCATCAGAATTGCGAAAATTTTGATGGTTTCTCAACCATTCCTTAACTTCAAACTCCCATATCTCGCGAACGGATTGACGCACTCGAGAATTTCCTATTGCATCTGAAAGCAGAAACTCGCCCGATTACAATGGTATGTGTATTTTTGCCCTAGGCCATTGTAGTTATTGGTTTCAAGTATCAGACTTGCGCAAATTTTGATGGTTTCTCAACCATTCCTTAACTTCAAACTCCCAAATCTCGCGAACGGATTGACGAACTCGAGAAATTCCTGTTGCATCTGAAATTAGAAGCTCGCCCGATTACAACGGTATGTGTATTTTTCCCCTAGGCCATTTTAGTTATTGGTTTCGAGTATCAGACTTGCGAAAATTTTGATGGTTTCTCAGCCATTCCTTAACTTCAAACCCCCATTTCTCGCGAACGGATTGACGAACTCGTGAAATTCCTGTTGTATCTGAAAGTAGAAACTCGCCCGATTACAATGGTGTGTTTACTTTTCCCCTAGGCCATTCCAGTTATTGGTTTCGAGTATCAGACCAGCGAAAATTTTGATGGTTCTCAACCGTTCCTTAACTTCAAACTCCCATATCTCGCGAACGGATTGACGAACGCGGGAAATTCCTGTTGCATGTGAAAGTAGAATCTCGCCCGATTACAACGGTATGTGTATTTTTCCCCTAGGCCATTGTAGTTATTGGTTTCGAGTATCAGACTTGCGAAAATTTTGATGGTTTCTCAACCATTCCTTAACTTCCAACTCCCATGTCTCGCGATCGGATTGACGAACTCGAGAATTTCCTGTTGCATCTGAAAGCAGAAACTCGCCCGATTACAACGGTATGTGTATTTTTGCCCTAGGCCATAGTAGTTATTTGATTCGAGTATCAGACTTGCGAAAATTGTGATGGTTTCTCAACCATTCCTTAGCTTCAAACTCCCATATCTCGCGAACGGATTGACGAACTCGAGAAGATCCTGTTGCATCTGAAAGTAGAAACTCGCCCGATTACAAAGATATGTGTGTTTTCCCCCTAGGCCATTGCAGTTATTGGTTTCGAGTATCAGACTTGCGAAAATTTTGATGGTTTCTCAACCATTCCTTAACTTCAAACTCCCATATCTCGCGAACGGATTGACGAACTCGAGGAATTCCTCTTGCATCTGAAAGTAGAAACTCGCCCCACTACAATGGTGTGTGTACTTCTCCCCTTGGCCATTACAGTTATTGGTTTCGAGTATCAGAATTGCGAAAATTTTGATGGTTTCTCAACCATTCCTTAACTTCACACTTCCATATCTCGCGAACGGATTGACGAACTCGAGAATTTCCTATTGCATCTGATAGCAGAAACTCGCCCGATTACAAGGGTATGTGTATTTTTCCCCCAGGCCATTGTAGTTATTGGTTTCGAGCATCAGACTTGCGAAAATTTTGATGGTTTCTCAACCATTCCTTAACTTCCAACTCCCATATCTCGCGATCGGATTGACGAACTCGAGAAATTCCTGTGGTGTCTGATTTTAGAAACTCGCCCGATTACAATGGTGTGTGTACTTTTTCCCTAGGCCATTCCAGTTATTGGTTTCGAGTTTCAGACCAGCGAAAATATTGATGATTTCTCAACCATTCCTTAACTTCAAACTCCTATATCTCGCGAACGCATTGACGAACTCGAGAAATTCCTGTTGCATCTAAAAGTAGAAACTCGCCCGATTACAAGGATATGTGTGTTTTCCCCCTAGGCCTTTGTAGTTATTGGTTTCGAGTAACAGACATACGAAAATTTTGATGGTGTCTCAACCATTCCTTAGTTTCAAACTCCCATATCTCGCGAACGGATTGACGAACTCGAGAAATTCTTGTTGCAGCTGAAAGTAGAAACTCGCCCGATTACAATGGTGTGTGTACTTTTCCCCTAGGCCATTCCAGTTATTCGTTTCTAGCATCAGAATTGCGAAAATTTTGATGGTTTCTCAACCATTCCTTAACTTCAAACTCCCATATCTCGCGAACGGATTGACGCACTCGAGAATTTCCTATTGCATCTGAAAGCAGAAACTCGCCCGATTACAATGGTATGTGTATTTTTGCCCTAGGCCATTGTAGTTATTGGTTTCAAGTATCAGACATGCGCAAATTTTGATGGTTTCTCAACCATTCCTTAACTTCAAACTCCCAAATCTCGCGAACGGATTGACGAACTCGAGAAATTCCTGTTGCATCTGAAAGTCGAAGCTCGCCCGATTACAACGGTATGTGTATTTTTCCCCTAGGCCATTTTAGTTATTGGTTTCGAGTATCAGACTTGCGAAAATTTTGATGGTTTCTCAGCCATTCCTTAACTTCAAACCCCCATTTCTCGCGAACGGATTGACGAACTCGTGAAATTCCTGTTGTATCTGAAAGTAGAAACTCGCCCGATTACAATGGTGTGTTTACTTTTCCCCTAGGCCATTCCAGTTATTGGTTTCGAGTATCAGACCAGCGAAAATTTTGATGGTTCTCAACCGTTCCTTAACTTCAAACTCCCATATCTCGCGAACGGATTGACGAACGCGGGAAATTCCTGTTGCATGTGAAAGTAGAATCTCGCCCGATTACAACGGTATGTGTATTTTTCCCCTAGGCCATTGTAGTTATTGGTTTCGAGTATCAGACTTGCGAAAATTTTGATGGTTTCTCAACCATTCCTTAACTTCTAACTCCCATATCTCGCGATCGGATTGACGAACTCGAGAATTTCCTGTTGCATCTGAAAGCAGAAACTCGCCCGATTACAACGGTATGTGTATTTTTGCCCTAGGCCATAGTAGTTATTTGATTCGAGTATCAGACTTGCGAAAATTGTGATGGTTTCTCAACCATTCCTTAACTTCAAACTCCCATATCTCGCGAACGGATTGACGAACTCGAGAAGATCCTGTTGCATCTGAAAGTAGAAACTCGCCCGATTACAAAGATATGTGTGTTTTCCCCCTAGGCCTTTGTAGTTATTGGTTTCGAGTACCAGACTTGCGAAAATTTTGATGGTTTCTCAAGCATTCCTTAACTTCAAACTTCGATATCTCGCGATCGGATTGACGAACTCGAGAAATTCCTGTTGTATCTGAATGTAGAAACTCGCCCGACTACAATGGTGTGTGTACTTTTCCCCTAGGCCATTCCACTTATTGGTTTCGAGTATCAGACTTGCGAAAATTTTGATTGTTTCTCAACCATTCCTTAACTTCAAACTCCCATATCTCGCGAACGGATTGACGAACTCGAGAAATTCCTGTTGTATGTGAATGTAGAAACTCGCCCGATTACAATGGTGTGTGTACTTTTGCCCTAGGCCATTGCAGTTATTGGTTTCGAGTATCAGACTTGCGAAAATTTTGATGGTTTCTCAACCATTCCTTAACTTCAAACTCCCATATCTCGCGAACGGATTGACGAACTCGAGGAATTCCTCTTGCATCTGAAAGTAGAAACTCGCCCCACTACAATGGTGTGTGTACTTTTCCCCTTGGCCATTACAGTTATTGGTTTCGAGTATCACACTTGCGAAAATTTTGATGGTTTCTCAACCATTCCTTAACTTCAAACTCCCATACCTCGCGAACGGATTGACGAACACGAGAAATTCCTGTTGCATCTGAAAGTAGAAACTCGCCCGATTACAGCGGTATGTGTACTTTTCCCCTAGGCCATTTTAGTTATTGGTTTCGAGTATCAGACTTGCGAAAATTTTGATGGTTTCTCAAACATTCCTTAACTTCACACTCCCATATCTCGCGAACGGATTGCCGAACTCGAGAATTTCCTATTGCATCAGAAAGCAGAAGCTCGCCCGATTACAATGGTGTGTGTACTTTTCCCCAAGGCCATTCCAGTTATTGGTTTCGAGTATCAGACTTGCGAAAATTGTGATGGTTTCTCAACCATTCCTTAACTTCAAACCCCCATATCTCGCGAACGGATTGACGAACTCGAGAAATTCCTGTTGCATGTGGAAGTAGAAACACGCCCGATTACAACGGTATGTGTATTTTTCCCCTAGGCCTTTGTAGTTATTGGTTTCGAGTATCAGACTTGCGAAAATTTTGATGGTTTCTCAACCATTCCTTAACTTCAAACTACCATATCTCGCGAACAGATTGACGAACTCGAGAATTTCCTATTGCATCTGAAAGCAGAAACACGCACGATTACAACGGTGTGTGTACTTTTCCCCTAGGCAATTCCAGTTGTTGGTTTCGAGTATCAGGCCAGCGAAAATTTTGATGGTTTCTCAAGCATTCCTTAACTTCAAACTTCCATATCTCGCGATCGGATTGTCGAACTCGAGAATTTCCTATTGCATCTGAAAGCAGAAACTCGCCCGATTACAACGGAATGTGTATTTTTGCCCTAGGCCATAGTAGTTATTTGATTCGAGTATCAGACTTGCGAAAATTTTGATGATTTCTCAACCATTCCTTAACTTCAAACTCCCATATCTCGCGAACGCATTGACGAACTCGTGAAATTCCTGTTGTATCTGAAAGTAGAAACTCGCCCGATTACAATGGTGTGTGTCCTTTTCCCCTAGGCCATTCCAGTTATTGGTGTCGAGTATCAGACCAGCGAAAATTTTGATGGTTTCTCAACCGTTCCATAACTTCAAACTCCCATATCTCGCGAACCGATTGACGAACTCGAGAAATTCCTGTTGCATCTGAAAGTAGAAGCTCGCCCGATTACAATGGTGTGTGTACTTTTCCCCTAGGCCATTCCAGTTATTCGTTTCTAGCATCAGAATTGCGAAAATTTTGATGGTTTCTCAACCATTCCTTAACTTCAAACTCCCATTTCTCGCGAACGGATAGACGCACTCGAGAATTTCCTATTGCATCTGAAAGTAGAAACTCGCCCGATTACAATGGTGTGTTTACTTTTCCCCTAGGCCATTCCAGTTATTGGTTTCGAGTATCAGACCAGCGAAAATTTTGATGGTTCCCAACCGTTCCTTAACTTCAAACTCCCATATCTCGCGAACGGATTGACGAACAAGGGAAATTCCTGTTGCATGTGAAAGTAGAATCTCGCCCGATTACAACGGTATTTGTATTTTTCCCCTAGGCCATAGTAGTTATTGGTTTCGGGTATCAGACTTGAGAAAATTCTGATGGTTTCTCAGCCATTCCTTAACTTCAAACCCCCATTTCTCGCGAACGGATTGACGAACTCGAGAAATTCCTGTTGCATCTGAAAGTAGAAGCTCGCCCGATTACAATGGTGTGTGTACTTTTCCCCTAGGCCATTCCAGTTATTGGTTTCGAGTATCAGACCAGCGAAAATTTTGGTGGTTCCCAACCGTTCCTTAACTTCAAACTCCCATATCTCGCGAACGGATTGACGAACAAGGGAAATTCCTGTTGCATGTGAAAGTAGAAACCCGCCCGATTACAGCGGCATGTGTACTTTTCCCCTAGGCCATTTTAATTATTGGTTTCGAGTATCAGACTTGCGAAAATTTTGATGGTTTCTCAAACATTCCTTAACTTCACACTCCCATATCTCGCGAACGGATTGCCGAACTCGAGAATTTCCTATTGCATCAGAAAGCAGAAGCTCGCCCGATTACAATGGTGTGTGTACTTTTCCCCAAGGCCATTCCAGTTATTGGTTTCGAGTATCAGACTTGCGAAAATTGTGATGGTTTCCCAACCATTCCTTAACTTCAAACCCCCATATCTCGCGAACGGATTGACGAACTCGAGAAATTCCTGTTGCATGTGGAAGTAGAAACTCGCCCGATTACAACGGTATGTGTATTTTTCCCCTAGGCCTTTGTAGTTATTGGTTTCGAGTATCAGACTTGCGAAAATTTTGATGGTTTCTCAACCATTCCTTAACTTCAAACTTCCATATCTCGCGATCGGATTGACGAACTCGAGAATTTCCTATTGCATCTGAAAGCAGAAACTCGCCCGATTACAACGGAATGTGTATTTTTGCCCTAGGCCATAGTAGTTATTTGATTCGAGTATCAGACTTGCGAAAATTTTGATGATTTCTCAACCATTCCTTAACTTCAAACTCCCATATCTCGCGAACGCATTGACGAACTCGTGAAATTCCTGTTGTATCTGAAAGTAGAAACTCGCCCGATTACAATGGTGTGTGTACTTTTCCCCTAGGCCATTCCAGTTATTGGTTTCGAGTATCAGACCAGCGAAAATTTTGATGGTTTCTCAACCGTTCCATAACTTCAAACTCCCATATCTCGCGAACGGATTGACGAACTCGAGAAATTCCTGTTGCATCTGAAAGTAGAAACTCGCCCGATTACAATGGTGTGTGTACTTTTCCCCTAGGCCATTCCAGTTATTCGTTTCTAGCATCAGAATTGCGAAAATTTTGATGGTTTCTCAACCATTCCTTAATTTCAAACTCCCATATCTCGCGAACGGATTGACGAACTCGAGAAATTCCTGTTGCATCTGAAAATACAAACTCGCCCGATTACAACGGTATGTGTATTTTTCCCCTAAGCCATTGTAGTTACTGGTTTCGCGTATCAGACTTGCGAAAGTTTTGATGGTTTCTCAACCATTCCATAACTTCAAACTCCCATATCTCGCGAACGGATTGACGAACTCGAGAAATTCCTGTTGCATCTGAAAGTAGAAGCTCGCCCGATTACAATGGTGTGTGTACTTTTCCCCTAGGCCATTCCAGTTATTCGTTTCTAGCATCAGAATTGCGAAAATTTTGATGGTTTCTCAACAATTCCTTAACTTCAAACTCCCATTTCTCGCGAACGGATTGACGCACTCGAGAATTTCCTATTGCATCTGAAAGTAGAAACTCGCCCGATTACAATGGTGTGTTTACTTTTCCCCTACGCCATTGCAGTTATTGGTTTCGAGTATCAGACCAGCGAAAATTTTGATGGTTCCCAACCGTTCCTTAACTTCAAACTCCCATATCTCGCGAACGGATTGACCAACGCGGGAAATTCCTGTTGCATGTGAAAGTAGAATCTCGCCCGATTACAACGGTATGTGTATTTTTCCCCTAGGCCATTGTAGTTATTGGTTTCGAGTATCAGACTTGCGAAAATTTTGATGGTTTCTCAACCATTCCTTAACTTCCAACTCCCATATCTCGCAATCCGATTGACGAACTCGAGAACTTCCTATTGCATCTGAAAGCAGAAACTCGCCCGATTACAACGGTAGCTGTATTTTTGCCCTAGGCCATAGTAGTTATTGGTTTCGGGTATCAGACTTGCGAAAATTCTGATGGTGTCTCAACCATTCCTTAACTTCAAGCTCCCATATCTCGCGAACAGATTGACGAACTCGTGAAATTCCTGTTGTATCTGAAAGCAGAAACTCGCCCGATTACAACGGTGTGTGTACTTTTCCCCTAGGCCATTTTAGTTATTGGTTTCGAGTATCAGACTTGCGAAAATTTTGATGGTTTCTCAGCCATTCCTTAACTTCAAACCCCCATTTCTCCCGAACGGATTGACGAACTCGAGAAATTCCTGTTGCATGTGAAAGTAGAAACTCGCCCGATTACAACGGTGTGCGTACTTTTCCCCTAGGCCATTCCAGTTGTTGGTTTCGAGTATCAGACCAGCGAAAATTTTGACGGTTTCTCATGCATTCCTTAACTTCAAACTTCCATATCTCGCGATCGGATTGACGAACTCGAGAATTTCCTATTGCATCTGAAAGCAGAAACTCGCCCGATTACAACGGAATGTGTATTTTTGCCCTAGGCCATAGTAGTTATTTGATTCGAGTATCAGACTTGCGAAAATTTTTATGATTTCTCAACCATTCCTTAACTTCAAACTCCCATATATCGCGAACGCATTGACGAACTCGTGAAATTCCTGTTGTATCTGAAAGTAGAAGCTCGCCCGATTACAATGGTGTGTTTACTTTTCCCCTAGGCCATTCCAGTTATTGGTTTCGAGTATCAGACCAGCGAAAATTTTGATGGTTCTCAACCGTTCCTTAACTTCAAACTCCCATATCTCGCGAACGGATTGACGAACGCGGGAAATTCCTGTTGCATGTGAAAGTAGAATCTCGCCCGATTACAACGGTATGTGTGTTTTCCCCCTAGGCCTTTGTAGTTATTGGTTTCGAGTAACAGACATACGAAAATTTTGATGGTTTCTCAACCATTCCTCAGTTTCAAACTCCCATATCTCGCGAACGGATTGACGAACTCGAGAAATTCCTGTTGCATCTGAAAGTAGAAACTCGCCCGATTACAATGGTGTGTGTACTTTTCCCCTAGGCCATTCCAGTTATTCGTTTCTAGCATCAGAATTGCGAAAATTTTGATGGTCTCTCAGCCATTCCTTAACTTCAAACTCCCATATCTCGCGAACGGATTGACGCACTCGAGAATTTCCTATTGCAACTGAAAGCAGAAACTCGCCCGATTACAACGGTCTGTGTATTTTTGCCCTACGCCATTGTAGTTATTGGTTTCGAGTATCAGACTTGCGAAAATTTAGATGGTTTCTCAACCATTCCTTAATTTCAAACTCCCATATCTCGCGAACGGATTGACGAACTCTAGAAGTTCCTGTTGCATCTGAAAGTTGAAACTCTTCCGATTACAACGGTATGTGTATTTTTCCCCTAAGCCATTGTAGTTATCGGTTTCGGGTATCAGACTTGCGAAAATTTTGATGGTTTCTCAACCATTCCATAACTTCAAACTCCCATATCTCGCGAACGGATTGACGAACTCGAGAAATTCCTGTTGCATCTGAAAGTAGAAACTCGCCCGATTACAATGGTGTGTGCACTTTTCCCCTAGGCCATTCCAGTTATTCGTTTCTAGCATCAGAATTGCGAAAATTTTGATGGTTTCTCAACCATTCCTTAACTTCAAACTCCCATATCTCGCGAACGGATTGACGCACTCGAGAATTTCCTATTGCATCTGAAAGCAGAAACTCGCCCGATTACAACGGTATGTGTATTTTTGCCCTAGGCCATTGTAGTTATTGGTTTCAAGTATCAGACTTGCGCAAATTTTGATGGTTTCTCAACCATTCCTTAACTTTAAACTCCCAAATCTCGCGAACGGATTGACGAACTCGAGAAATTCCTGTTGCATCTGAAAGTAGAAGCTCGCCCGATTACAACGGTGTGTGTACTTTTCCCCTACGCCATTTTAGTTATTGGTTTCGAGTATCAGACTTGCGAAAATTTTGATGGTTTCTCAGCCATTCCTTAACTTCAAACCCCCATTTCTCCCGAACGGATTGACGAACTCGAGAAATTCCTGTTGCATGTGAAAGTAGAAACTCGCCCGATTACAGCGGTATGTGCATTTTTCCCCTAGGCCTTTGTAGTTATTGGTTTCGAGTATCAGACTTGCGAAAATTTTGATGGTTTCTCAACCATTCCTTAACTTCAAGCTCCCATATCTCGCGAACAGATTGACGAACTCGAGAATTTCCTATTGCATCTGAAAGCAGAAACTCGCCCGATTACAACGGTGTGTGTACTTTTCCCCTAGGCCATTCCAGTTGTTGGTTTCGAGTATCAGACCAGCGAAAATTTTGACGGTTTCTCAAGCATTCCTTAACTTCAAACTTCCATATCTCGCGATTGGATTGACGAACTCGAGAATTTCCTATTGCATCTGAAAGCAGAAACTCGCCCGATTACAACGGAATGTGTATTTTTGCCCTAGGCCATAGTAGTTATTTGATTCGAGTATCAGACTTGCGAAAATTTTTATGATTTCTCAACCATTCCTTAACTTCAAACTCCCATATATCGCGAACGCATTGACGAACTCGTGAAATTCCTGTTGTATCTGAAAGTAGAAACTCGCCCGATTACAATGGTGTGTTTACTTTTCCCCTAGGCCATTCCAGTTATTGGTTTCGGGTATCAGACCAGCGAAAATTTTGATGGTTCTCAACCGTTCCTTAACTTCAAGCTCCCATATCTCGCGAACGGATTGACGAACGCGGGAAATTCCTGTTGCATGTGAAAGTAGAATCTCGCCCGATTACAACGGTATGTGTATTTTTCCCCTAGGCCATTGTAGTTATTGGTTTCGAGTATCAGACTTGCGAAAATTTTGATGGTTTCTCAACCATTCCTTAACTTCCAACTCCCATATCTCGCGATCGGATTGACGAACTCGAGAATTTCCTATTGCATCTGAAAGCAGGAACTTGCCCGATTACAACGGTATGTGTATTTTTGCCCTAGGCCATAGTAGATATTGGTTTCGGGTATCAGACTTGCGAAAATTCTGATGGTGTCTCAACCATTCCTTAACTTCAAACTCCCATATCTCGCGAACGGATTGACGAACTCGAGAATTTCCTATTGCATCTGAAAGCAGAAACTCGCCCGATTACAACGGTATGTGTATTTTTGCCCTAGGCCATTGTAGTTATTGGTTTCGAGTATCATACTTGCGAAAATTTTGATGGTGTCTCAACCATTCCTTAACTTCAAGCTCCCATATCTCGCGAACGGATTGACGAATTCGAGTAATTCCTGGTGCTTCTGAAAGTAGAAACTCGCCCGTTACAACGGTATGTGTATTTTTCCCCTAGGCCTTTGTAGTTATTGGTTTCGAGTATCAGACTTGCGAAAATTTTGATGGTTTCTCAACCATTCCTTAACTTCAAACTCCCGTATCTCGCGAACGGTTTGACGAACTCGAGAAATTCCTGTTGCATCTGAAAGTAGAAACTCGCCCGATTACAATGGTGTGTGTACTTTTCCCCTAGGCCATTCCAGTTATTCGTTTCTAGCATCAGAATTGCGAAAATTTTGATGGTTTCTCAACCATTCCTTAACTTCAAACTCCCATATCTCGCGAACGGATTGACGCACTCGAGAATTTCCTATTGCATCTGAAAGCAGAAACTCGCCCGATTACAACGGTATGTGTATTTTTGCCCTAGGCCATTGTAGTTATTGGTTTCGAGTATCAGACTTGCGAAAATTTTGATGGTGTCTCAACCATTCCTTACCTTCAAACTCCCATATCTCGCGAATGGATTGACAAACTCGAGACACTCCTGTTGTATCTGAAAGTAGAAACTCGCCCGATTACAATGGTGTGTGTACTTTTCCCCTAGGCCATTCCAGTTATTGGTTTCGAGTATCAGACCAGCGAAAATTTTGATGGTTCCCAACCGTTCCTTAACTTCAAACTCCCATATCTCGCGAACGGATTGACGAACAAGGGAAATTCCTGTTGCATGTGAAAGTAGAATCTCGCCCGATTACAACGGTATTTGTATTTTTCCCCTAGGCCATAGTAGTTATTGGTTTCGGGTATCAGACTTGAGAAAATTCTGATGGTTTCTCAGCCATTCCTTAACTTCAAACCCCCATTTCTCGCGAACGGATTGACGAACTCGAGAATTTCCTATTGCATCTGAAAGCAGAAACACGCACGATTACAACGGTGTGTGTACTTTTCCCCTAGGCAATTCTAGTTGTTGGTTTCGAGTATCAGGCCAGCGAAAATTTTGATGGTTTCTCAAGCATTCCTTAACTTCAAACTTCCATATCTCGCGATCGGATTGACGAACTCGAGAATTTCCTATTGCATCTGAAAGCAGAAACTCGCCCGATTACAATGGTGTGTTTACTTTTCCCCTAGGCCATTCCAGTTATTGGTTTCGAGTATCAGACCAGCGAAAATTTTGATGGTTCCCAACCGTTCCTTAACTTCAAACTCCCATATCTCGCGAACGGATTGACGAACAAGGGAAATTCCTGTTGCATGTGAAAGTAGAATCTCGCCCGATTACAACGGTATGTGTATTTTTCCCCTAGGCCATAGTAGTTATTGGTTTCGGGTATCAGACTTGATAAAATTCTGATGGTTTCTCTGCCATTCCTTAACTTCAAACCCCCATTTCTCGCGAACGGATTGACGAACTCGAGAAATTCCTGTTGCATCTGAAAGTAGAAGCTCGCCCGATTACAATGGTGTGTGTACTTTTCCCCTAGGCCATTCCAGTTATTCGTTTCTAGCATCAGAATTGCGAAAATTTTGATGGTTTCTCAACCATTCCTTAACTTCAAACTCCCATTTCTCGCGAACGGATTGATGCACTCGAGAATTTCCTATTGCATCTGAAAGTAGAAACTCGCCCGATTACAATGGTGTGTTTACTTTTCCCCTAGGCCATTCCAGTTATTGGTTTCGAGTATCAGACCAGCGAAAATTTTGATGGTTCCCAACCGTTCCTTAACTTCAAACCCCCATATCTCGCGAACGGATTGACGAACTCGAGAAATTCCTGTTGCATGTGGAAGTAGAAACACGCCCGATTACAACGGTATGTGTATTTTTCCCCTAGGCCTTTGTAGTTATTGGTTTCGAGTATCAGACTTGCGAAAATTTTGATGGTTTCTCAACCATTCCTTAACTTCAAACTACCATATCTCGCGAACAGATTGACGAACTCGAGAATTTCCTATTGCATCTGAAAGCAGAAACACGCCCGATTACAACGGTGTGTGTACTTTTCCCCTAGGCCATTCCAGTTGTTGGTTTCGAGTATCAGGCCAGCGAAAATTTTGATGGTTTCTCAAGCATTCCTTAACTTCAAACTCCCATATATCGCGAACGGATTGACGAACGCGGGAAATTCCTGGTGTATGTGAAAGTAGAATCTCGCCCGATTACAACGGTATGTGTATTTTTCCCCTAGGCCATAGTAGTTATTGGTTTCGGGTATCAGACTTGAGAAAATTCTGATGGTTTCTCAGCCATTCCTTAACTTCAAACCCCCATTTCTCGCGAACGGATTGACGAACTCGAGAAATTCCTGTTCCTTGTGAAAGTAGAAACTCGCCCGATTACAACGGTATGTGTATTTTTCCCCTAGGACATTGTAGTTATTGGTTTCGAGTATCAGACTTGCGAAAATTTTGGTGGTTTCTCAACCATTCTATAACTTCAAACTCCCATATCTCGCGAACGGATTGACGAACTCGAGAAATTCCTGTTGCATCTGAAAGTAGAAACTCGCCCGATTACAGCGGTGTGTGTACTTTTCCCCTAGGCGGTTCCAGTTATTCGTTTCTAGCATCAGAATTGCGAAAATTTTGATGGTTTCTCAACCATTCCTTAACTTCAAACTCCTATTTCTCGCGAACTGATTGACGCACTCGAGAATTTCCTATTGCATCTGAAAGCAGAAACTCGCCCGATTACAACGGTATGTGTATTTTTGCCCTAGGCCATTGTAGTTATTGGTTTCGAGTATCAGACTTGCGAAAATTTTGATGGTTTCTCAATCATTCCTTAACTTCAAACTCGCATATCTCGCGAAAGGATTACCGAACTCGAGAATTTCCTATTGCATCAGAAAGCAGAAGCTCGCCCGATTACAACGGTGTGTGTACTTTTCCCCTAGGCCATTCCAGTTGTTGGTTTCGAGTATCAGACCAGCGATAATATTGATGGTTTCTCAAGCATTCCTTAACTTCAAACTCCCATATCTCGCGAACGGATTGACGAACACGAGAAATTCCTGTTGCATCTGAAAGTAGAAACCCGCCCGATTACAGCGGCATGCGTACTTTTCCCCTAGGCCATTTTAATTATTGGTTTCGAGTATCAGACTTGCGAAAATTTTGATGGTTTCTCAAACATTCCTTAACTTCACACTCCCATATCTCGCGAACGGATTGCCGAACTCGAGAATTTCCTATTGCATCAGAAAGCAGAAGCTCGCCCGATTACAATGGTGTGTGTACTTTTCCCCAAGGCCATTCCAGTTATTGGTTTCGAGTATCAGACTTGCGAAAATTGTGATGGTTTCCCAACCATTCCTTAACTTCAAACCCCCATATCTCGCGAACGGATTGACGAACTCGAGAAATTCCTGTTGCATGTGGAAGTAGAAACTCGCCCGATTACAACGGTATGTGTATTTTTCCCCTAGGCCTTTGTAGTTATTGGTTTCGAGTATCAGACTTGCGAAAATTTTGATGGTTTCTCAACCATTCCTTAACTTCAAACTTCCATATCTCGCGATCGGATTGACGAACTCGAGAATTTCCTATTGCATCTGAAAGCAGAAACTCGCCCGATTACAACGGAATGTGTATTTTTGCCCTAGGCCATAGTAGTTATTTGATTCGAGTATCAGACTTGCGAAAATTTTGATGATTTCTCAACCATTCCTTAACTTCAAACTCCCATATCTCGCGAACGCATTGACGAACTCGTGAAATTCCTGTTGTATCTGAAAGTAGAAACTCGCCCGATTACAATGGTGTGTGTACTTTTCCCCTAGGCCATTCCAGTTATTGGTTTCGAGTATCAGACCAGCGAAAATTTTGATGGTTTCTCAACCGTTCCATAACTTCAAACTCCCATATCTCGCGAACGGATTGACGAACTCGAGAAATTCCTGTTGCATCTGAAAGTAGAAACTCGCCCGATTACAATGGTGTGTGTACTTTTCCCCTAGGCCATTCCAGTTATTCGTTTCTAGCATCAGAATTGCGAAAATTTTGATGGTTTCTCAACCATTCCTTAATTTCAAACTCCCATATCTCGCGAACGGATTGACGAACTCGAGAAATTCCTGTTGCATCTGAAAGTACAAACTCGCCCGATTACAACGGTATGTGTATTTTTCCCCTAAGCCATTGTAGTTACTGGTTTCGCGTATCAGACTTGCGAAAGTTTTGATGGTTTCTCAACCATTCCATAACTTCAAACTCCCATATCTCGCGAACGGATTGACGAACTCGAGAAATTCCTGTTGCATCTGAAAGTAGAAGCTCGCCCGATTACAATGGTGTGTGTACTTTTCCCCTAGGCCATTCCAGTTATTCGTTTCTAGCATCAGAATTGCGAAAATTTTGATGGTTTCTCAACAATTCCTTAACTTCAAACTCCCATTTCTCGCGAACGGATTGACGCACTCGAGAATTTCCTATTGCATCTGAAAGTAGAAACTCGCCCGATTACAATGGTGTGTTTACTTTTCCCCTACGCCATTGCAGTTATTGGTTTCGAGTATCAGACCAGCGAAAATTTTGATGGTTCCCAACCGTTCCTTAACTTCAAACTCCCATATCTCGCGAACGGATTGACCAACGCGGGAAATTCCTGTTGCATGTGAAAGTAGAATCTCGCCCGATTACAACGGTATGTGTATTTTTCCCCTAGGCCATTGTAGTTATTGGTTTCGAGTATCAGACTTGCGAAAATTTTGATGGTTTCTCAACCATTCCTTAACTTCCAACTCCCATATCTCGCAATCCGATTGACGAACTCGAGAACTTCCTATTGCATCTGAAAGCAGAAACTCGCCCGATTACAACGGTAGCTGTATTTTTGCCCTAGGCCATAGTAGTTATTGGTTTCGGGTATCAGACTTGCGAAAATTCTGATGGTGTCTCAACCATTCCTTAACTTCAAGCTCCCATATCTCGCGAACAGATTGACGAACTCGTGAAATTCCTGTTGTATCTGAAAGCAGAAACTCGCCCGATTACAACGGTGTGTGTACTTTTCCCCTAGGCCATTTTAGTTATTGGTTTCGAGTATCAGACTTGCGAAAATTTTGATGGTTTCTCAGCCATTCCTTAACTTCAAACCCCCATTTCTCCCGAACGGATTGACGAACTCGAGAAATTCCTGTTGCATGTGAAAGTAGAAACTCGCCCGATTACAACGGTGTGCGTACTTTTCCCGTAGGCCATTCCAGTTGTTGGTTTCGAGTATCAGACCAGCGAAAATTTTGACGGTTTCTCATGCATTCCTTAACTTCAAACTTCCATATCTCGCGATCGGATTGACGAACTCGAGAATTTCCTATTGCATCTGAAAGCAGAAACTCGCCCGATTACAACGGAATGTGTATTTTTGCCCTAGGCCATAGTAGTTATTTGATTCGAGTATCAGACTTGCGAAAATTTTTATGATTTCTCAACCATTCCTTAACTTCAAACTCCCATATATCGCGAACGCATTGACGAACTCGTGAAATTCCTGTTGTATCTGAAAGTAGAAGCTCGCCCGATTACAATGGTGTGTTTACTTTTCCCCTAGGCCATTCCAGTTATTGGTTTCGAGTATCAGACCAGCGAAAATTTTGATGGTTCTCAACCGTTCCTTAACTTCAAACTCCCATATCTCGCGAACGGATTGACGAACGCGGGAAATTCCTGTTGCATGTGAAAGTAGAATCTCGCCCGATTACAACGGTATGTGTGTTTTCCCCCTAGGCCATTCCAGTTATTCGTTTCTAGCATCAGAATTGCGAAAATTTTGATGGTCTCTCAGCCATTCCTTAACTTCAAACTCCCATATCTCGCGAACGGATTGACGCACTCGAGAATTTCCTATTGCAACTGAAAGCAGAAACTCGCCCGATTACAACGGTCTGTGTATTTTTGCCCTACGCCATTGTAGTTATTGGTTTCGAGTATCAGACTTGCGAAAATTTAGATGGTTTCTCAACCATTCCTTAATTTCAAACTCCCATATCTCGCGAACGGATTGACGAACTCTAGAAGTTCCTGTTGCATCTGAAAGTTGAAACTCTTCCGATTACAACGGTATGTGTATTTTTCCCCTAAGCCATTGTAGTTATCGGTTTCGGGTATCAGACTTGCGAAAATTTTGATGGTTTCTCAACCATTCCATAACTTCAAACTCCCATATCTCGCGAACGGATTGACGAACTCGAGAAATTCCTGTTGCATCTGAAAGTAGAAACTCGCCCGATTACAATGGTGTGTGCACTTTTCCCCTAGGCCATTCCAGTTATTCGTTTCTAGCATCAGAATTGCGAAAATTTTGATGGTTTCTCAACCATTCCTTAACTTCAAACTCCCATATCTCGCGAACGGATTGACGCACTCGAGAATTTCCTATTGCATCTGAAAGCAGAAACTCGCCCGATTACAACGGTATGTGTATTTTTGCCCTAGGCCATTGTAGTTATTGGTTTCAAGTATCAGACTTGCGCAAATTTTGATGGTTTCTCAACCATTCCTTAACTTTAAACTCCCAAATCTCGCGAACGGATTGACGAACTCGAGAAATTCCTGTTGCATCTGAAAGTAGAAGCTCGCCCGATTACAACGGTGTGTGTACTTTTCCCCTACGCCATTTTAGTTATTGGTTTCGAGTATCAGACTTGCGAAAATTTTGATGGTTTCTCAGCCATTCCTTAACTTCAAACCCCCATTTCTCCCGAACGGATTGACGAACTCGAGAAATTCCTGTTGCATGTGAAAGTAGAAACTCGCCCGATTACAGCGGTATGTGCATTTTTCCCCTAGGCCTTTGTAGTTATTGGTTTCGAGTATCAGACTTGCGAAAATTTTGATGGTTTCTCAACCATTCCTTAACTTCAAGCTCCCATATCTCGCGAACAGATTGACGAACTCGAGAATTTCCTATTGCATCTGAAAGCAGAAACTCGCCCGATTACAACGGTGTGTGTACTTTTCCCCTAGGCCATTCCAGTTGTTGGTTTCGAGTATCAGACCAGCGAAAATTTTGACGGTTTCTCAAGCATTCCTTAACTTCAAACTTCCATATCTCGCGATTGGATTGACGAACTCGAGAATTTCCTATTGCATCTGAAAGCAGAAACTCGCCCGATTACAACGGAATGTGTATTTTTGCCCTAGGCCATAGTAGTTATTTGATTCGAGTATCAGACTTGCGAAAATTTTTATGATTTCTCAACCATTCCTTAACTTCAAACTCCCATATATCGCGAACGCATTGACGAACTCGTGAAATTCCTGTTGTATCTGAAAGTAGAAACTCGCCCGATTACAATGGTGTGTTTACTTTTCCCCTAGGCCATTCCAGTTATTGGTTTCGGGTATCAGACCAGCGAAAATTTTGATGGTTCTCAACCGTTCCTTAACTTCAAGCTCCCATATCTCGCGAACGGATTGACGAACGCGGGAAATTCCTGTTGCATGTGAAAGTAGAATCTCGCCCGATTACAACGGTATGTGTATTTTTCCCCTAGGCCATTGTAGTTATTGGTTTCGAGTATCAGACTTGCGAAAATTTTGATGGTTTCTCAACCATTCCTTAACTTCCAACTCCCATATCTCGCGATCGGATTGACGAACTCGAGAATTTCCTATTGCATCTGAAAGCAGGAACTTGCCCGATTACAACGGTATGTGTATTTTTGCCCTAGGCCATAGTAGATATTGGTTTCGGGTATCAGACTTGCGAAAATTCTGATGGTGTCTCAACCATTCCTTAACTTCAAACTCCCATATCTCGCGAACGGATTGACGAACTCGAGAATTTCCTATTGCATCTGAAAGCAGAAACTCGCCCGATTACAACGGTATGTGTATTTTTGCCCTAGGCCATTGTAGTTATTGGTTTCGAGTATCAGACTTGCGAAAATTTTGATGGTGTCTCAACCATTCCTTAACTTCAAGCTCCCATATCTCGCGAACGGATTGACGAATTCGAGAAATTCCTGGTGCTTCTGAAAGTAGAAACTCGCCCGTTACAACGGTATGTGTATTTTTCCCCTAGGCCTTTGTAGTTATTGGTTTCGAGTATCAGACTTGCGAAAATTTTGATGGTTTCTCAACCATTCCTTAACTTCAAACTCCCGTATCTCGCGAACGGTTTGACGAACTCGAGAAATTCCTGTTGCATCTGAAAGTAGAAACTCGCCCGATTACAATGGTGTGTGTACTTTTCCCCTAGGCCATTCCAGTTATTCGTTTCTAGCATCAGAATTGCGAAAATTTTGATGGTTTCTCAACCATTCCTTAACTTCAAACTCCCATATCTCGCGAACGGATTGACGCACTCGAGAATTTCCTATTGCATCTGAAAGCAGAAACTCGCCCGATTACAACGGTATGTGTATTTTTGCCCTAGGCCATTGTAGTTATTGGTTTCGAGTATCAGACTTGCGAAAATTTTGATGGTGTCTCAACCATTCCTTACCTTCAAACTCCCATATCTCGCGAATGGATTGACAAACTCGAGACACTCCTGTTGTATCTGAAAGTAGAAACTCGCCCGATTACAATGGTTTGTGTACTTTTCCCCTACGCCATTCCAGTTATTGGTTTCGAGTATCAGACTTGCGAAAATTTTGATGGTTTCTCAACCATTCCTTAAATTCAAACCCCCATTTCTCGCGAACGGATTGACGAACTCGAGAAATTCCTGTTGCATGTGAAAGTAGAAACTCGCCCGATTACAACGGTATGTGTATTTTTCCCCTAGGCCTTTGTAGTTATTGGTTTAGAGTATCAGACTTGCGAAAATTTTGATGGTTTCTCAACCATTCCTTAACTTCAAGCTCCCACATCTCGCGAACGGATTGACGAATTCGAGAAATTCCTGGTGCTTCTGAAAGTAGAAACTCGCCCGTTACAACGGTATGTGTATTTTTCCCGTAGGCCTTTGTAGTTATTGGTTTCGAGTATCAGACTTGCGAAAATTTTGATGGTTTCTCAACCATTCCTTAACTTCAAACTCCCGTATCTCGCGAACGGTTTGACGAACTCGAGAAATTCCTGTTGCATCTGAAAGTAGAAACTCGCCCGATTACAATGGTGTGTGTACTTTTCCCCTAGGCCATTCCAGTTATTCGTTTCTAGCATCAGAATTGCGAAAATTTTGATGGTTTCTCAACCATTCCTTAACTTCAAACTCCCATATCTCGCGAACGGATTGACGCACTCGAGAATTTCCTATTGCATCTGAAAGCAAAAACTCGCCCGATTACAACGGTATGTGTATTTTTGCCCTAGGCCATTGTAGTTATTGGTTTCGAGTATCAGACTTGCGAAAATTTTGATGGTGTCTCAACCATTCCTTACCTTCAAACTCCCATATCTCGCGAATGGATTGACAAACTCGAGAAACTCCTGTTGTATCTGAAAGTAGAAACTCGCCCGATTACAATGGTGTGTGTACTTTTCCCCTAGGCCATTCCAGTTATTGGTTTCGAGTATCAGACTTGCGAAAATTTTGATGGTTTCTCAACCATTCCTTAAATTCAAACCCCCATTTCTCGCGAACGGATTGACGAACTCGAGAAATTCCTGTTGCATGTGAGAGTAGAAACTCGCCCGATTACAACGGTATGTGTATTTTTCCCCTAGGCCTTTGTAGTTATTGGTTTCGAGTATCAGACTTGCGAAAATTTTGATGGTTTCTCAACCATTCCTTAACTTCAAGCTCCCATATCTCGCGAACGGATTGACGAATTCGAGAAATTCCTGGTGCATCTGAAATTAGAAACTCGCCCGTTACAACGGTATGTGTATTTTTCCCCTAGGCCTTTGTAGTTATTGGTTTCGAGTATCAGACTTGCGAAAATTTTGATGGTTTCTCAACCATTCCTTAACTTCAAACTCCCATATCTCGCGAACAGATTGACGAACTCGAGAATTTCCTATTGCATCTGAAAGCAGAAACTCTCCCGATTACAACGGTGTGTGTACTTTCCCCCTAGGCCATTCCAGTTGTTGGTTTCGAGTATCAGACCAGCGAAGGTTTTGATGGTTTCTGAAGCATTCCTTAACTTCAAACTTCCATATCTCGCGATCGGATTGAGGAACTCGAGAATTTCCTATTGCATCTGAAAGCAGAAACTCGCCCGATAACAATGGAATGTGAATTTTTGCCCTAGGCCATAGTGGTTATTGGATTCGGGTATCAGACTTGCGAAAATTTTGATGATTTCTCAACCATTCCTTAACTTCAAACTCCCATATCCCGCGAACGCATTGACGAACTCGTGAAATTCCTGTTGTATCGGAAAGTAGAAACTCGCCCGATTACAATGGTATGTGTCTTTTTCCCCTAGACATTTGTAGTTATTGGTTTCGAGTATCGGACTTGCGAAAATTTTGATAGTTTCTCAACCATTCCTTAACTTCAAACTCCCATATCTCGCGAACGGATTGACGAACTCGTGAAATTCCTGTTGCATCTGAAAGTAGAAACTTGCCCGATTACAACGGTGTGTGTATTTTTCCCCTAGGCCTTTGTAGTTATTGGTTTCGAGTATCAGACTTGCGAAAATTTTGATGGTGTCTCAACCATTCCTTAACTTCAAGCTCCCATATCTCGCGAACGGATTGACGAATTCGAGAAATTCCTGGTGCTTCTGAAAGTAGAAACTCGCCCGTTACAACGGTATGTGTATTTTTCCCCTAGGCCTTTGTAGTTATTGGTTTCGAGTATCAGACTTGCGAAAATTTTGATGGTTTCTCAACCATTCCTTAACTTCAAACTCCCGTATCTCGCGAACGGTTTGACGGACTCGAGAAATTCCTGTTGCATCTGAAAGCAGAAACTCGCCCGATTACAATGGTGTGTGTACTTTTCCCCTAGGCCATTCCAGTTATTCGTTTCTAGCATCAGAATTGCGAAAATTTTGATGGTTTCTCAACCATTCCTTAACTTCAAACTCCCATATCTCGCGAACGGATTGACGCACTCGAGAATTTCCTATTGCATCTGAAAGCAAAAACTCGCCCGATTACAACGGTATGTGTATTTTTGCCCTAGGCCATTGTAGTTATTGGTTTCGAGTATCAGAATTGCGAAAATTTTGATGGTGTCTCAACCATTCCTTACCTTCAAACTCCCATATCTCGCGAATGGATTGACAAACTCGAGAAACTCCTGTTGTATCTGAAAGTAGAAACTCGCCCGATTACAACGGTGTGTGTACTTTCCCCCTAGGCCATTCCAGTTGTTGGTTTCGAGTATCAGACCAGCGAAGGTTTTGATGGTTTCTCAACCATTCCTTAACTTCAAGCTCCCATATCTCGCGAACGGATTGACGAATTCGAGAAATTCCTGGTGCATCTGAAATTAGAAACTCGCCCGTTACAACGGTATGTGTATTTTTCCCCTAGGCCTTTGTAGTTATTGGTTTCGAGTATCAGACTTGCGAAAATTTTGATGGTTTCTCAACCATTCCTTAACTTCAAACTCCCATATCTCGCGAACAGATTGACGAACTCGAGAATTTCCTATTGCATCTGAAAGCAGAAACTCTCCCGATTACAACGGTGTGTGTACTTTCCCCCTAGGCCATTCCAGTTGTTGGTTTCGAGTATCAGACCAGCGAAGATTTTGATGGTTTCTGAAGCATTCCTTAACTTCAAACTTCCATATCTCGCGATCGGATTGAGGAACTCGAGAATTTCCTATTGCATCTGAAAGCAGAAACTCGCCCGATAACAATGGAATGTGAATTTTTGCCCTAGGCCATAGTGGTTATTGGATTCGGGTATCAGACTTGCGAAAATTTTGATGATTTCTCAACCATTCCTTAACTTCAAACTCCCATATCCCGCGAACGCATTGACGAACTCGTGAAATTCCTGTTGTATCGGAAAGTAGAAACTCGCCCGATTACAATGGTATGTGTCTTTTTCCCCTAGACATTTGTTGTTATAGGTTTCGAGTATCAGACTTGCGAAAATTTTGATGGTTTCTCAAACATTCCTTAACTTCAAACTCCCATATCTTGCGAACGGATTGACGAACTCGAGAAATTCCTGTTGCATCTGAAAGTAGAAACTCGCTCGATTACAACGGTATGTGCATATTTTCCCCTAGGCCATTCCACTTATTGGTTTCGAGTATCAGACTTGCGAAAATTTTGATCGTTTCTCAACCATTCCTTAACTTCAAACTCCCATATCTCGCGAACAGATTGACGAACTCGAGAATTTCCTATTGCATCTGAAAGCAGAAACTCGCCCGAATACAATGGTGTGTGTACTTTTTCCCTAGGCCATTCCAGTTATTGGTTTCGAGTATCAGACTTGCGAAAATTTTGATGGTTTCTCAACAATTCCTTAAATTCAAACTCCCATATCTCGCGAACGGATTGACGAACTCGAGTAATTCCTGTTGAATCTGAAAGCAGACACTCGCCCGATTACAACGGTATGTGTATTTTTGCCCTAGACCATAGTAGTTATTGGTTTCGAGTATCAGATTCCGCAAATTTTGATGGTTTCTCAACCATTCCTTAACTTCAAACTCCCATATCTCGCGAGCGGATTGACGAACTCGAGAAATTCCTGATGCATCTGGAAGTAGAAACTCCCCCGATTACAACGGTATGTGTATTTTTCCCCTAGGTCTTTGTAGTTATTGGTTTCGAGTATCAGACTTGCGAAAATTTTGATGGTTTCTCAACCATTCCTTATTTTCACACTTCCATATCTCGCGAACGGATTGATGAACTCGAGAATTTCCTATTGCTTCTAAAAGCAGAAACTCGCCCGATTACAACGGTGCGTGTACTTTTCCCCTAGGCCATTCCAGTTGTTGGTTTCGAGTATCAGACCAGCGAAAATTTTGATGGTTTCTCAACCATACCTTAACTTCAAACTCCCATACCTCGCGAACGGATTGATGAACGCGAGAAATTCCTTTTGCATGTGAAAGCAGAAACTCACCCGAATACAATGGTTTGTGTACTTTTCCCCTAGGCCAATCCAGTTATTGGTTTCGAGTATCAGACCAGCGAAAATTTTGATGGTTTCTCAACCATTCCTTAACTTCAAACTCCCATATCTCGCGAACGCATTGACGAACTCGAGAAATTCCTGTTGTATCTGAAAGTAGAAACTCGCCCGATTACAATGGTGTGTGTATTTTTCCCCTAGGCATTTGTAGTTATAGGTTTCGAGTATCAGACTTGCGAAAACTTTGATGGTTTCTCAACCATTCCTTAACTTCAAACACCCATATCTTGCGAACGGATTGACGAACTCGAGAAATTCCTGTTGCATCTGAAAGTAGAAACTCGCCCGATTACAACGGTATGTGCATATTTTCCCCTAGGCCATTCCACTTATTGGTTTCGAGTATCAGACTTGCGAAAATTTTGATGGTTTCTCAACCATTCCTTAACTTCACACTCTCATATCTCGCGAACGGATTACCGTACTCGATAATTTCCTATTGCATCAGAAAGCAGAAGCTCGCCCGATTACAATGGTGTGTGTACTTTTTCCCTAGGCCAGTCCACTTATTGGTTTCGAGTATCAGACTTGCGAAAATTTTGATCGTTTCTCAACCATTCCTTAAATTCAAACTCCCATATCTCGCGAACGGATTGACGAACTCGAGTAATTCCTGTTGAATCTGAAAGCAGACACTCGCCCGATTACAACGGTATGTGTATTTTTGCCCTAGACCATAGTAGTTATTGGTTTCGAGTATCAGATTCCGCAAATTTTAATGGTTTCTCAACCATTCCTTAACTTCAAACTCCCATATCTCGCGAGCGGATTGACGAACTCGAGAAATTCCTGATGCATGTGAAAGTAGAATCTCGCCCGATTACAACGGTATGTGCATTTTTCCCCTAGGCATTTGTAGTTATAGGTTTCGAGTATCAGACTTGCGAAAATTTTGATGGTTTCTCAAACATTCCTTAACTTCAAACTCCCATATCTTGCGAACGGATTGACGAACTCGAGAAATTCCTGTTGCATCTGAAAGTAGAAACTCGCCCGATTACAACGGTATGTGCATATTTTCCCCTAGGCCATTCCACTTATTGGTTTCGAGTATCAGACTTGCGAAAATTTTGATCGTTTCTCAACCATTCCTTAAATTCAAACTCCCATATCTCGCGAACGGATTGACGAACTCGAGAAATTCCTGTTGCATCTGAAAGCAGAAACTCGCCCGAATACAATGGTGTGTGTACTTTTTCCCTAGGCCATTCCAGTTATTGGTTTCGAGTATCAGACTTGCGAAAATTTTGATGGTTTCTCAACAATTCCTTAAATTCAAACTCCCATATCTCGCGAACGGATTGACGAACTCGAGTAATTCCTGTTGGATCTGAAAGCAGACACTCGCCCGATTACAACGGTATGTGTATTTTTGCCCTAGACCATAGTAGTTATTGGTTTCGAGTATCAGATTCCGCAAATTTTGATGGTTTCTCAACCATTCCTTAACTTCAAACTCCCATATCTCGCGAGCGGATTGACGAACTCGAGAAATTCCTGATGCATCTGGAAGTAGAAACTCCCCCGATTACAACGGTATGTGTATTTTTCCCCTAGGCCTTTGTAGTTATTGGTTTCGAGTATCAGACTTGCGAAAATTTTGATGGTTTCTCAACCATTCCTTATTTTCACACTTCCATATCTCGCGAACGGATTGACGAACTCGAGAATTTCCTATTGCTTCTAAAAGCAGAAACTCGCCCGATTACAACGGTGCGTGTACTTTTCCCCTAGGCCATTCCAGTTGTTGGTTTCGAGTATCAGACCAGCGAAAATTTTGATGGTTTCTCAACCATACCTTAACTTCAAACTCCCATACCTCGCGAACGGATTGATGAACGCGAGAAATTCCTTTTGCATGTGAAAGCAGAAACTCACCCGAATACAATGGTTTGTGTACTTTTCCCCTAGGCCAATCCAGTTATTGGTTTCGAGTATCAGACCAGCGAAAATTTTGATGGTTTCTCAACCATTCCTTAACTTCAAACTCCCATATCTCGCGAACGCATTGACGAACTCGAGAAATTCCTGTTGTATCTGAAAGTAGAAACTCGCCCGATTACAATGGTGTGTGTATTTTTCCCCTAGGCATTTGTAGTTATAGGTTTCGAGTATCAGACTTGCGAAAACTTTGATGGTTTCTCAACCATTCCTTAACTTCAAACACCCATATCTTGCGAACGGATTGACGAACTCGAGAAATTCCTGTTGCATCTGAAAGTAGAAACTCGCCCGATTACAACGGTATGTGCATATTTTCCCCTAGGCCATTCCACTTATTGGTTTCGAGTATCAGACTTGCGAAAATTTTGATGGTTTCTCAACCATTCCTTAACCTCACACTTCCATATCTCGCGAACGGATTGACGAACTCGAGAATTTCCTATTGCATCTGAAAGCAGAAACTCGCCCGATTACAACGGTATGTGTATTTTTCCCCTAGGCCATTATAGTTATGGGTTTCGAGTATCAGACTTGCGAAAATTTTGATGGTTTTTCAACCATTCCTTAACTTCAAACTCCCATATCTCTCGAACGGATTGACGAACTCGAGAAATTCCTATTGCATCTGAAAGCAGAAACTCGCTCGAATACAATGGTGTGTGTACTTTTTCCCTAGGCCATTCCAGTTATTGGTTTCGAGTATCAGACTTGCGAAAATTTTGATGGTTTCTCAACAATTCCTTAAATTCAAACTCTCATATCTCGCGAACGGATTACCGTACTCGATAATTTCCTATTGCATCAGAAAGCAGAAGCTCGCCCGATTACAATGGTGTGTGTACTTTTTCCCTAGGCCAGTCCACTTATTGGTTTCGAGTATCAGACTTGCGAAAATTTTGATCGTTTCTCAACCATTCCTTAAATTCAAACTCCCATATCTCGCGAACGGATTGACGAACTCGAGTAATTCCTGTTGAATCTGAAAGCAGACACTCGCCCGATTACAACGGTATGTGTATTTTTGCCCTAGACCATAGTAGTTATTGGTTTCGAGTATCAGATTCCGCAAATTTTAATGGTTTCTCAACCATTCCTTAACTTCAAACTCCCATATCTCGCGAGCGGATTGACGAACTCGAGAAATTCCTGATGCATGTGAAAGTAGAATCTCGCCCGATTACAACGGTATGTGCATTTTTCCCCTAGGCATTTGTAGTTATAGGTTTCGAGTATCAGACTTGCGAAAATTTTGATGGTTTCTCAAACATTCCTTAACCTCACACTTCCATATCTCGCGAACGGATTGACGAACTCGAGAATTTCCTATTGCATCTGAAAGCAGAAACTCGCTCGAATACAATGGTGTGTGTACTTCTCCCCTAGGCCAATCCAGTTATTGGTTTCGAGTATCAGACCAGCGAAAATTTTGATGGTTTCTCAACCATTCCTTAACTTCAAACTCCCATAACTCGCGATCGGATTGACGACCTCGAGAAATTACTGTTGCATCTGAAAGTAGAAACTCGGCCGATTACAAAGGTATGTGTACGTTCCCCTAGGCCATTCCACATATTGGTTTCGAGTATCAGACTTGCTAAAATTTTGATGGTTTTTCAACCATTCCTTAACTTCAAACTCCCATATCTCGCGAACGCATTGACGAACTCGTGAAATTCCTGTTGTATCTGAAAGTAGGAACTCGCCCGATTACAATGGTATGTGTCTTTTTCCCCTAGACATTTGTAGCTATTGGTTTCGAGTATCAGACTTGCGAAAATTTTGATGGTTTCTCAACCATTCCTTAACTTCAAACTCCCATATCTCGCGAACGGATTGACGAACTCGAGAAATTCCTGTTGCATCTGAAAGTAGAAACTTGCCCGATTACAACGGTGTGTGTACTTTTCCCCAAGGCCATTGCAGTTATTGGTTTTGAGTATCAGACTTGCGAAAATTTTGATCGTTTCTCAACCATTCCTTAACTTCAAACTCCCATATCTCGCTAACGGATTGACGAACTCGAGTAATTCCTGTTGAATCTGAAAGCAGACACTCGCCCGATTACAACGGTATGTGTATTTTTGCCCTAGACCATAGTAGTTATTGGTTTCGAGTATCAGATTCCGCAAATTTTGATGGTTTCTCAACCATTCCTTAACTTCAAACTCCCATATCTCGCGAGCGGATTGACGAACTCGAGAAATTCCTGATGCATCTGGAAGTAGAAACTCCCCCGATTACAACGGTATGTGTATTTTTCCCCTAGGCCTTTGTAGTTATTGGTTTCGAGTATCAGACTTGCGAAAATTTTGATGGTTTCTCAACCATTCCTTATTTTCACACTTCCATATCTCGCGAACGGATTGACGAACTCGAGAATTTCCTATTGCTTCTAAAAGCAGAAAGTCGCCCGATTACAACGGTGTGTGTACTTTTCCCCTAGGCCATTCCAGTTGTTGGTTTCGAGTATCAGACCAGCGAAAATTTTGATGGTTTCTCAACCATACCTTTACTTCAAACTCCCATACCTCGCGAACGGATTGATGAACGCGAGAAATTCCTTTTGCATGTGAAAGCAGAAACTCACCCGAATACAATGGTGTGTGTACTTTTCCCCTAGGCCAATCCAGTTATTGGTTTCGAGTATCAGACCAGCGAAAATTTTGATGGTTTCTCAACCATTCCTTAACTTCAAACTCCCATATCTCGCGAACGCATTGACGAACTCGAGAAATTCCTGTTGTATCTGAAAGTAGAAACTCGCCCGATTACAATGGTGTGTGTATTTTTCCCCTAGGCATTTGTAGTTATAGGTTTCGAGTATCAGACTTGCGAAAATTTTGATGGTTTCTCAACCATTCCTTAACTTCAAACACCCATATCTTGCGAACGGATTGACGAACTCGAGAAATTCCTGTTGCATCTGAAAGTAGAAACTCGCCCGATTACAACGGTATGTGCATATTTTCCCCTAGGCCATTCCACTTATTGGTTTCGAGTATCAGACTTGCGAAAATTTTGATGGTTTCTCAACCATTCCTTAACCTCACACTTCCATATCTCGCGAACGGATTGACGAACTCGAGAATTTCCTATTGCATCTGAAAGCAGAAACTCGCCCGATTACAACGGTATGTGTATTTTTCCCCTAGGCCATTATAGTTATGGGTTCCGAGTATCAGACTTGCGAAAATTTTGATGGTTTTTCAACCATTCCTTAACTTCAAACTCCCATATCTCTCGAATGCATTGACGAACTCGTTAAATTCCTGTTGCATCTGAAAGCAGAAACTCGCCCGATTACAACGGAATGTGTATTTTTGCCCTAGGCCATAGTAGTTATTGGATTCGGGTATCAGACTTGCGAAAATTTTCATGATTTCACAACCATTCCTTAACTTCAAACTCCCATATCTCGCGAACGCATTGACGAACTCGTGAAATTCCTGTTGCATCTGAAAGCAGAAACTCGCCCGATTACAACGGAATGTGTATTTTCGCCCTAGGCCATAGTAGTTATTGGTTTCGAGTATCAGACTTGCGAAAATTTTGATGGTTTCTCAACCATTCCTTAACTTCAAACTCCCATATCTCCCGAACAGATTGACGAACTTGAGAATTTCCTATCGCATCTGAAAGCAGAAACTCGCCCGATTACAACGGTGTGTGTACTTTTCCCCTAGGCCATTCCAGTTGTTCGTTTCGAGTATCAGACCAGCGAAAATTTTGATGGTTTCTCAAGCACTCCTTAACTTCAAACTTCCATATCTCGCGAACGGATTGACGAACTCGAGAATTTCCTATTGCATCTGAAAGCAGAAACTCGCCCGATTACAACGGAATGTGTATTTTTGCCCTAGGCCATAGTAGTTATTGGATTCGAGTATCAGACTTGCGAAAATTTTAATGATTTCTCCATTAACCATTCCTTAACTTCAAACTCCCATATCTCGCGAACGCATTGACGAACTCGTGAAATTCCTGTTGTATCTGATAGTAGAATCTCGCCCGATTACATTGGTATGTGTCTTTTTCCCCTAAACATTTGTAGCTATTGGTTTCGAGTATCAGACTTGCGAAAATTTTGATGGTTTCTCAACCATTCCTTAACTTCAAACTCCCATATCTCGCGAACGGATTGACGAACTCGAGAAATTCCTGTTGCATCTGAAAGTAGAAACTCGCCCGATTACAATGGTATGCGTACTTTTCCCCTAGGCCATTCGAGTTATTGGTTTCGAGTATCAGACTTGCGAAAATTTTGCTGGTTTCTCAACCATTCCTTAACTTCAAACTCCCATATCTCGCGAACGGATTGTCGAACTCGAGAAATTCCTGTTGCATGTGAAAGTTGAATCTCGCCCGATTAGAACGGTATGTGTATTTTTCCCCTAGGCAGTTGTAGTTATTTGTTTCGAGTCTCAGACTTGCGAAAATTTTGATGGTTTCTCAACCATTCCTTAACTTCAAACTCCCATTTCTCGCGAACGGATTGACGAACTCGAGAAATTCCTGTTGCATCTGAAAGTAGAAACTCGCCCGATTACAATGGTATGCGTACTTTTCCCCTAGGCCATTCGAGTTATTGGTTTCGAGTATCAGACTTGCGAAAATTTTGCTGGTTTCTCAACCATTCCTAAACTTCACACTTCCATATCTCGCGAACGGATTGCCGACCTGGAGAATTTCCTGTTGTATCTGAAAGTAGGAAATCGCCCGATTACAATGCTGTGTGTACTTTTCCCCTAGGCGACTCCAGTTATTGTTATCGAATATCAGACTTCCGAAAATTTTGAAGGTTTCTCAACCATTCCTTAACTTCAAACTCCCATATCTCGCGAACGGATTGACGTACTCGAGAATTTCCTATTGCATGTGAAAGCAGAAACTCGCCCGATTACAATGGTGTGTGTACATTTCCCCTAGGCCATTCCAGTTGTTTGTTTCGAGTATCAGACCAGCGAAAATTTTGATGGTCTCTCAAGCATTCCTTATATTCAAACTCCCATATCTCGCGAACGGATTGACGATTTCGAGAAATTCCTGTTGTATCTGAAAGTAGAAAATCGCCCGATTACAATGCTGTGTGTACTTTTCCCCTAGGCGACTCCAGTTATTGTTATCGAATATCAGACTTGCGAAAATTTTGATGGTTTCTCAACCATTCCTTAGCTTCAAACTCCCATATCTGGCGAACGGATTGACTAACTCGAGAAATTCATGTTGCATCTGAAAGCAGAAACTCGCCCGATTACAACGGCATGTGTGTTTTTGCCCTAGGCCATAGTAGTTATTGGTTTCGAGTATCAGACTAGCGAAAATTTTTATGGTTTCTCAATCATTCCTCAACTTCAGACTCCCATATCTCGCGAATGGATTGACGAACTCTAGAGATTCCTGTTGCATCTGAAAGCAGAAACTCGCCCGATTACAACGGTATGTGTGTTTTTGCCCTAGGCCATAGTAGTTACTGGTTTCGAGTATCAGACTAGCGAAAATTTTGATGGTTTCTCAACCATTCCTCAAATTCAAAGTCCCATATCTCGCGCACGGATTGACGAACTTGAGGAATTCCTGTTGCATCTGAAAGTAGAAACTCGCCCTATTACAATGGTGTGTGTACTTTTTCCCTAGGCCATTCCAGTTATTGGTTTCGAGTATCAGACTTGCGAAAATTTTGATGGTTTCTCAACCATTCCTCAAATTCAAAGTCCCATATCTCGCGAACGGATTGACGAACTCGAGAAATTCCTGTTGCATCTGAAAGCAGAAACTCGCCCGATTACAACGGTATGTGTACTTTTTCCCTAGGCCATTCCAGTTATTGATTTCGAGTATCAGACTTGCGAGAATTTTGATGGTTTCTCAATCATTCCTTAACTTCAAACGCCCATATCTCGCGAACGGATTGACGAACTCGAGAAATTCCCGCTGCATCTGAAAGTAGAAACTCGCTCGATTACAATGGAGTGTGTACTTTTCCCCTAGGCCATACCAGTTATTCGTTTCTAGCATCAGAATTGCGTAAATTTTGATTGTTTCTCAACCATTCCTTAACTTCAAACTCCCATATCTCGCGAACGGAATGACGAACTCGAGAAATTCCTGTTGCATCTGAAAGCAGAAGCTCGCCCGATTTCAACGGTATGTGCATTTTTGCCCTAGGCCATACCATTTATTGGTTTCGAGTATCAGACTTGCGAAAATTTTGATGGTTTCTCAAGCATTCCTTAACTTCAAACTCCCATATCTCGCGAACGGATTGACGAACTCGAGAAATTCCTGTTGCATCTGAAAGCAGAAACTCGCCCGATTACAATGATACGTGTATTTTTGCCCTAGGCCATTGTAGTTATTGGTTTCGAGTATCAGACTTGCGAAAATTTTGATGGTTTCTCAAGCATTCCTTATCTTCAAACTCCCATATCTCGCGAACGGATTAACGAACTCGAGAAATTCCTATTGCATCTGAAAGCAGAAACACGCCCGATTACAACGGTATGTGTATTTATCCCCTAGGCCATTGTAGTTATTGGTTTCGAGTATCAGACTTGCGAAAATTTTGATGGATTCTCAACCATTCCTTAAATTCAAACTACCATATCTCGCGAATGGATTGACGAACTCGAGAATTTCCTATTGCATCTGAAAGCAGAAACACGCCCGATTGCAAAGGTACGTGTATTTTTGACCTAGGCCATACCATTTATTGGTTTCGAGTAGCAGACTTGCGGAAATTTTGATGGTTTCTCAAGCATTCCTTAACTTCAAACTCCCATATCTCGCGAACGGAATGACGAACTCGAGAAATTCCTGTTGCATCTGGAAGTGGAAACTCGCCCGATTACAAAGGTATGTGCATTTTTTCCCTATGCTTTGTAGTTATTGGTTTCGAGTATCTGACTTGCGAAAATTTTGATGGTTTCTCAAGCATTCCTTAACTTCAAACTCCCATATCTCGCGAACGGAATGTCGAACTCGAGAAATTCGTGTTGCATCTGAAAGTGGAAACTCGCCCGGTTACAAAGGTATGTGCGTTTTTGCCCTAGGCCATAGTAGTCTTTGTTTTCGAGTATCAGACCAGCGAATATTTTGAAGGTTTCTCAACCATTCCTTAACATCAAACTCCCATATCTCGCGAACGGATTGACGAACTCGAGAAATTCCTGTTGTATCTGAAAGCAGAAACTCGCCCGATTACAACGGTACGTGTATTTTTCCCCTAGGCCTTTGTAGTTATTGGTTTCGAGTATCAGACTTGCGATAATTTTGATGGTTTCTCAAGCATTCCTTAACTTCAAACTCCCATATCTAGCGAACGGATTGACGAACTCGAGAAATTCCTATTGCATCTGAAAGCAGAAACACGCCCGATTACAACGGTATGTGTATTTTTCCCCTAGGCCATTGTAGTTATTGGTTTCGAGTATCAGACCAGGGAAAATTTTGATGGTTTCTCAAACATTCCGTAACTTCAAACTCCCATATCTCGCGAACGGAATGACGAACTCGAGAAATTCCTGTTGCATCTGAAAGTAGAAACTCGCCCGATTACAATAGTGTGTGTACTTTTCCCCTAGGCCATTCCAGTTATTGGTTTCGAGTATCAGACCAGCGAATATTTTGATGGTTTCTCAATCATTCCTTGACTTCAAACTGCCATATCTCGCGAACGGATTGACGAACACGACAAATTCCTGTTGCATCTGAAAGTAGAAACTCGCCCGATTACAAAGCTATGTGAATTTTTCCCCTAGGCCTTTGTAGTTATTGGTTTCGTGTATCAGACTTGCGAAAATTTTGTTGGTTCCTCAACGATTCCTTAACTTCAAACTCCCATTCCTCGCGAACGGATTGGCGAACTCGAGAAATTCCTGTTGCATCTGAAAGTGGAAACTCGCCCGATTACAATGATGTTTGTACTTTTCCCCTAGGCCATTCCAGTTATTGGTTTCGACTATCAGAATTGCGAAAATTTTGATGGTTTCTCAAGCATTCCTTAACTTCAAACTCCCATATCTCGCGAACGGATTGACGAACACGAGAAATTCCTGTTGCATTTGAAAGTAGAAACTCGCCCGATTACAATGGTTTGTGTACATTTCCCCTAGGCCATTCCAGTTATTCGTTTCTAGCATCAGAATTGCGTAAATTTTGATGGTTTCTCAACCATTCCTTAATTTCAAACTCCCATATCTCGCGAACGGAATGACGAACTCGAGAAATTCCTATTGCAGCTGAAAGTGGAAACTCGCCCGATTACAAGTGTATGTGTATCTTTGCCCTAGGCTATAGTAGTTATTGGTTTCGAGTATCAGACTTGCGAAAATTGTGATGGTTTCTCAACCATTCCTTAACTTCAAACTCCCATATCTCGCGAACGGGCTTGACGAACTCGAGAAATTCCTGTTGCATCTGAAAACAGAAACTCGCCCGATTTCAACGGTATGTGTATTTTTGCCCCAGGCTATAGTAGTTATTGGTTTCGAGTATCAGACTTGCGAAAATTGTGATGGTTTCTCAACCATTCCTTAACTTCAAACTCCCATATCTCGCGAACGGATTGATGAACTCGAGAAATTCCTGTTGCATCTGAAAACAGAAACTCGCCCGATTACAACGGTATGTGCATTTTTCCCCTATGCCTTTGTAGTTATTGGTTTCGAGTATCAGACTTGCGAAAATTTTGATGGTTTCTCAACCATTCCTTAACTTCAATCTCCCATATCTCGCGAACGGGCTTGACGAACTCGAGAAATTCCTGTTGCATCTGAAAACAGAAACTCGCCCGATTTCAACGGTATGTGTATTTTTGCCCCAGGCTATAGTAGTTATTGGTTTCGAGTATCAGACTTGCGAAAATTGTGATGGTTTCTCAACCATTCCTTAACTTCAAACTCCCATATCTCGCGAACGGATTGATGAACTCGAGAAATTCCTGTTGCATCTGAAAACAGAAACTCGCCCGATTACAACGGTATGTGCATTTTTCCCCTATGCCTTTGTAGTTATTGGTTTCGAGTATCAGACTTGCGAAAATTTTGATGGTTTCTCAACCATTCCTTAACTTCAAACTCCCATATCTCGCGAACGGAATGACGAACTCGAGAAATTCCTGTTGCATCTGAAAGTGGAAACTCGCCCGATTACAATGGTACGTGTATTTTTGCCCTAGGCCATGGTAGTTATTGGTTTCGAGTGTCAGACTTGCGAAAATTTTGATGGTTTCTCAAGCATTCCTTAACTTCAAACTCCCATATCTCGCGAACGGATTGACGAACACGAGAAATTCCTGTTGCATCTGAAAGTAGAAACTCGCCCGATTACAATGGTTTGTGTACTTTTCCCCTAGGCCATTGTAGTTATTGGTTTCGAGTATCAGACTTGCGAAAATTTTGATGGTTTCTCAACCATTCCTTAACTTCAAACTACCATATCTCGCGAACGGATTGACGAACTCGAGAAATTCCTGTTGCATCTGAAATCAGAAACTCTCCCGATTTCAACGGTATGTGCATTTTTGCCCTAGGCCATAGTAGTTATTAGTTTCGAGTATCAGACTTGCGAAAATTTTGATGGTTCCTCAAGCATTCCATAACTTCAAACTCCCATATCTCGCGAACGGATTGACGAACTCGAGAAATTCCTATTGCATCTGAAAGCAGGAACTCGCCCGATTACAATAGTGTGTGTACTTTTCCCCTAGGCCATTCCAGTTATTGGTTTCGAGTATCAGACCAGCGAATATTTTGATGGTTTCTCAAACATTCCTTGACTTCAAACTGCCATATCTCGCGAACGGATTGACGAACACGACAAATTCCTGTTGCATCTGAAAGTAGAAACTCGCCCGATTACAAAGCTATGTGAATTTTTCCCCTAGGCCTTTGTAGTTATTGGTTTCGTGTATCAGACTTTTGAAAATTTTGTTGGTTCCTCAACGATTCCTTAACTTCAAACTCCCATTCCTCGCGAACGGATTGGCGAACTCGAGAAATTCCTGTTGCATCTGAAAGTGGAAACTCGCCCGATTACAATGATGTTTGTACTTTTCCCCTAGGCCATTCCAGTTATTGGTTTCGACTATCAGAATTGCGAAAATTTTGATGGTTTCTCAACCATTCCTTAACTTCAAACTCCCATATCTCGCGAACGGATTGACGAACACGAGAAATTCCTGTTGCATCTGAAAGTAGAAACTCGCCCGATTACAACGGTACGTGTATTTTTGCCCTAGGCCATAGTAGTTATTGGTTTCGAGTATCAGACTTGCGAAAATTTTGATGGTTTCTCAAGCATTCCTTAACTTCAAACTCCCATATCTCGCGAACGGATTGACGAACACGAGAAATTCCTGTTGCATTTGAAAGTAGAAACTCGCCCGATTACAATGGTTTGTGTACATTTCCCCTAGGCCATTCCAGTTATTCGTTTCTAGCATCAGAATTGCGTAAATTTTGATGGTTTCACAACCATTCCTTAATTTCAAACTCCCATATCTCGCGAACGGAATGACGAACTCGAGAAATTCCTATTGCAGCTGAAAGTGGAAACTCGCCCGATTACAAGTGTATGTGTATTTTTGCCCTAGGCTATAGTAGTTATTGGTTTCGAGTATCAGACTTGCGAAAATTGTGATGGTTTCTCAACCATTCCTTAACTTCAAACTCCCATATCTCGCGAACGGGCTTGACGAACTCGAGAAATTCCTGTTGCATCTGAAAACAGAAACTCGCCCGATTTCAACGGTATGTGTATTTTTGCCCCAGGCTATAGTAGTTATTGGTTTCGAGTATCAGACTTGCGAAAATTGTGATGGTTTCTCAACCATTCCTTAACTTCAAACTCCCATATCTCGCGAACGGATTGATGAACTCGAGAAATTCCTGTTGCATCTGAAAGCAGAAACTCGCCCGATTACAACGGTATGTGCATTTTTCCCCTATGCCTTTGTAGTTATTGGTTTCGAGTATCAGACTTGCGAAAATTTTGATGGTTTCTCATCCATTCCTTAACTTCAATCTCCCATATCTCGCGAACGGAATGACGAACTCGAGAAATTCCTGTTGCATCTGAAAGTAGAAACTCGCACGATTACAATGGTGTGTGTACCTTTCCCCTAGGCCATACCATTTATTGGTTTCGAGTACCAGACTTGCGAAAATTTTGATGGTTTCTCAACCATTCCTTAACTTCAAACTCCCATATCTCGCGAACGGAATGACGAACTCGAGAAATTCGTGTTGCATCTGAAAGTGGAAACTCGCCCGATTACAACGGTACGTGTATTTTTGCCCTGGGCCATAGTAGTTATTGGTTTCGAGTATCAGACTTGCGAAAATTTTGATGGTTTCTCAAGCATTCCATAACTTCAAACTCCCATATCTCGCGAACGGATTGACGAACTCGAGAAATTCCTGTTGCATCTGAAAGCAGAAACTCGCCCGATTACAACGGTATGTGCATTTTTCCCCTATGCCTTTGTAGTTATTGGTTTCGAGTATCAGACTTGCGAAAATTTTGATGGTTTCTCATCCATTCCTTAACTTCAAACTCCCATATCTCGCGAACGGAATGACGAACTCGAGAAATTCCTGTTGCATCTGAAAGTAGAAACTCGCACGATTACAATGGTGTGTGTACCTTTCCCCTAGGCCATACCATTTATTGGTTTCGAGTACCAGACTTGCGAAAATTTTGATGGTTTCTCAACCATTCCTTAACTTCAAACTCCCATATCTCGCGAACGGATTGACGAACACGAGAAATTCCTGTTGCATCTGAAAGTAGAAACTCGCCCGATTACAATGGTTTGTGTACTTTTCCCCTTGGCCATTGTAGTTATTGGTTTCGAGTATCAGACTTGCGAAAATTGTGATGGTTTCTCAACCATTCCTTAGCTTCAAACTCCCATATCTCGCGAACGGAATGACGAACTCGAGAAATTCGTGTTGCATCTGAAAGTGGAAACTCGCCCGATTACAACGATACGTGTATTTTTGCCCTAGGCCATTGTAGTTATTGGTTTCGAGTATCAGACTTGCGAAAATTTTGATGGTTTCTCAAGCATTCCTTATCTTCAAACTCCCATATCTCCCGAACGGATTGACGAACACGAGAAATTCCTGTTGCATTTGAAAGTAGAAACTCGCCCGATTACAATGGTTCGTGTACTTTTCCCCTAGGCCATACCAGTTATTCGTTTCTAGCATCAGAATTGCGTAAATTTTGATTGTTTCTCAACCATTCCTTAACTTCAAACTCCCATATCTCGCGAACGGAATGACGAACTCGAGAAATTCCTGTTGCATCTGAAAGCAGAAGCTCGCCCGATTTCAACGGTATGTGCATTTTTGCCCTAGGCCATACCATTTATTGGTTTCGAGTATCAGACTTGCGAAAATTTTGATGGTTTCTCAAGCATTCCTTAACTTCAAACTCCCATATCTCGCGAACGGATTGACGAACTCGAGAAATTCCTGTTGCATCTGAAAGCAGAAACTCGCCCGATTACAATGATACGTGTATTTTTGCCCTAGGCCATTGTAGTTATTGGTTTCGAGTATCAGACTTGCGAAAATTTTGATGGTTTCTCAAGCATTCCTTATCTTCAAACTCCCATATCTCGCGAACGGATTAACGAACTCGAGAAATTCCTATTGCATCTGAAAGCAGAAACACGCCCGATTACAACGGTATGTGTATTTTTCCCCTAGGCCATTGTAGTTATTGGTTTCGAGTATCAGACTTGCGAAAATTTTGATGGATTCTCAACCATTCCTTAAATTCAAACTACCATATCTCGCGAATGGATTGACGAACTCGAGAATTTCCTATTGCATCTGAAAGCAGAAACACGCCCGATTGCAAAGGTACGTGTATTTTTGACCTAGGCCATACCATTTATTGGTTTCGAGTAGCAGACTTGCGGAAATTTTGATGGTTTCTCAAGCATTCCTTAACTTCAAACTCCCATATCTCGCGAACGGAATGACGAACTCGAGAAATTCCTGTAGCATCTGAAAGTGGAAACTCGCCCGATTACAAAGGTATGTGCATTTTTCCCCTATGCTTTGTAGTTATTGGTTTCGAGTATCTGACTTGCGAAAATTTTGATGGTTTCTCAAGCATTCCTTAACTTCAAACTCCCATATCTCGCGAACGGAATGTCGAACTCGAGAAATTCGTGTTGCATCTGAAAGTGGAAACTCGCCCGGTTGCAAAGGTATGTGCGTTTTTGCCCTAGGCCATAGTAGTCTTTGTTTTCGAGTATCAGACCAGCGAATATTTTGAAGGTTTCTCAACCATTCCTTAACATCAAACTCCCATATCTCGCGAACGGATTGACGAACTCGAGAAATTCCTGTTGTATCTGAAAGCAGAAACTCGCCCGATTACAACGGTACGTGTATTTTTCCCCTAGGCCTTTGTAGTTATTGGTTTCGAGTATCAGACTTGCGATAATTTTGATGGTTTCTCAAGCATTCCTTAACTTCAAACTCCCATATCTAGCGAACGGATTGACGAACTCGAGAAATTCCTATTGCATCTGAAAGCAGAAACACGCCCGATTACAACGGTATGTGTATTTTTCCCCTAGGCCATTGTAGTTATTGGTTTCGAGTATCAGACCAGGGAAAATTTTGATGGTTTCTCAAACATTCCGTAACTTCAAACTCCCATATCTCGCGAACGGAATGACGAACTCGAGAAATTCCTGTTGCATCTGAAAGTAGAAACTCGCCCGATTACAATAGTGTGTGTACTTTTCCCCTAGGCCATTCCAGTTATTGGTTTCGAGTATCAGACCAGCGAATATTTTGATGGTTTCTCAATCATTCCTTGACTTCAAACTGCCATATCTCGCGAACGGATTGACGAACACGACAAATTCCTGTTGCATCTGAAAGTAGAAACTCGCCCGATTACAAAGCTATGTGAATTTTTCCCCTAGGCCTTTGTAGTTATTGGTTTCGTGTATCAGACTTGCGAAAATTTTGTTGGTTCCTCAACGATTCCTTAACTTCAAACTCCCATTCCTCGCGAACGGATTGGCGAACTCGAGAAATTCCTGTTGCATCTGAAAGTGGAAACTCGCCCGATTACAATGATGTTTGTACTTTTCCCCTAGGCCATTCCAGTTATTGGTTTCGACTATCAGAATTGCGAAAATTTTGATGGTTTCTCAACCATTCCTTAACTTCAAACTCCCATATCTCGCGAACGGATTGACGAACACGAGAAATTCCTGTTGCATCTGAAAGTAGAAACTCGCCCGATTACAACGGTACGTGTATTTTTGCCCTAGGCCATAGTAGTTATTGGTTTCGAGTATCAGACTTGCGAAAATTTTGATGGTTTCTCAAGCATTCCTTAACTTCAAACTCCCATATCTCGCGAACGGATTGACGAACACGAGAAATTCCTGTTGCATTTGAAAGTAGAAACTCGCCCGATTACAATGGTTTGTGTACATTTCCCCTAGGCCATTCCAGTTATTCGTTTCTAGCATCAGAATTGCGTAAATTTTGATGGTTTCTCAACCATTCCTTAATTTCAAACTCCCATATCTCGCGAACGGAATGACGAACTCGAGAAATTCCTATTGCAGCTGAAAGTGGAAACTCGCCCGATTACAAGTGTATGTGTATTTTTGCCCTAGGCTATAGTAGTTATTGGTTTCGAGTATCAGACTTGCGAAAATTGTGATGGTTTCTCAACCATTCCTTAACTTCAAACTCCCATATCTCGCGAACGGGCTTGACGAACTCGAGAAATTCCTGTTGCATCTGAAAACAGAAACTCGCCCGATTTCAACGGTATGTGTATTTTTGCCCCAGGCTATAGTAGTTATTGGTTTCGAGTATCAGACTTGCGAAAATTGTGATGGTTTCTCAACCATTCCTTAACTTCAAACTCCCATATCTCGCGAACGGATTGATGAACTCGAGAAATTCCTGTTGCATCTGAAAACAGAAACTCGCCCGATTACAACGGTATGTGCATTTTTCCCCTATGCCTTTGTAGTTATTGGTTTCGAGTATCAGACTTGCGAAAATTTTGATGGTTTCTCATCCATTCCTTAACTTCAAACTCCCATATCTCGCGAACGGAATGACGAACTCGAGAAATTCCTGTTGCATCTGAAAGTAGAAACTCGCACGATTACAATGGTGTTTGTACCTTTCCCCTAGGCCATACCATTTATTGGTTTCGAGTACCAGACTTGCGAAAATTTTGATGGTTTCTCAACCATTCCTTAACTTCAAACTCCCATATCTCGCGAACGGAATGACGAACTCGAGAAATTCCTGTTGCATCTGAAAGTGGAAACTCGCCCGATTACAATGGTACGTGTATTTTTGCCCTATGCCATAGTAGTTATTTGTTTCGAGTGTCAGACTTGCGAAAATTTTGATGGTTTCTCAAGCATTCCTTAACTTCAAACTCCCATATCTCGCGAACGGATAGACGAACACGAGAAATTCCTATTGCATCTGAAAGCAGAAACACGCCCGATTACAACGGTATGTGTATTTTTCCCCTAGGCCATTGTAGTTATTGGTTTCGAGTATCAGACTTGCGAAAATTTTGATGGTTTCTCATCCATTCCTTAACTTCAAACTCCCATATCTCGCGAACGGAATGACGAACTCGAGAAATTCCTGTTGCATCTGAAAGTAGAAACTCGCACGATTACAATGGTGTGTGTACCTTTCCCCTAGGCCATACCATTTATTGGTTTCGAGTACCAGACTTGCGAAAATTTTGATGGTTTCTCAACCATTCCTTAACTTCAAACTCCCATATCTCGCGAACGGAATGACGAACTCGAGAAATTCCTGTTGCATCTGAAAGTGGAAACTCGCCCGATTACAATGGTACGTGTATTTTTGCCCTAGGCCATGGTAGTTATTGGTTTCGAGTGTCAGACTTGCGAAAATTTTGATGGTTTCTCAAGCATTCCTTAACTTCAAACTCCCATATCTCGCGAACGGATTGACGAACACGAGAAATTCCTGTTGCATCTGAAAGTAGAAACTCGCCCGATTACAATGGTTTGTGTACTTTTCCCCTAGGCCATTGTAGTTATTGGTTTCGAGTATCAGACTTGCGAAAATTTTGATGGTTTCTCAACCATTCCTTAACTTCAAACTACCATATCTCGCGAACGGATTGACGAACTCGAGAAATTCCTGTTGCATCTGAAATCAGAAACTCTCCCGATTTCAACGGTATGTGCATTTTTGCCCTAGGCCATAGTAGTTATTAGTTTCGAGTATCAGACTTGCGAAAATTTTGATGGTTCCTCAAGCATTCCATAACTTCAAACTCCCATATCTCGCGAACGGATTGACGAACTCGAGAAATTCCTATTGCATCTGAAAGCAGAAACACGCCCGATTACAACGGTATGTGTATTTTTCCCCTGGGCCATTGTAGTTATTGGTTTCGAGTATCAGACTTGCGAAAATTTTGGTGGTTTCTCAAGCATTCCATAACTTCAAACTCCCATATCTCGCGAACGGATTGACGAACTCGAGAAATTCCTGTTGCATCTGAAAGCAGAAACTCGCCCGATCACAACGGTATGTGCATTTTTCCCCTATGCCTTTGTAGTTATTGGTTTCGAGTATCAGACTTGCGAAAATTTTGATGGTTTCTCATCCATTCCTTAACTTCAAACTCCCATATCTCGCGAACGGAATGACGAACTCGAGAAATTCCTGTTGCATCTGAAAGTAGAATCTCGCACGATTACAATGGTGTGTGTACCTTTCCCCTAGGCCATGCCATTTATTGGTTTCGAGTATCAGACGTGCGAAAATTTTGATGGTTTCTCAAGCATTCCTCAACTTCAAACTCCCATATCTCGCGAACGGATTGACGAACTCGAGAAATTCCTGTTGCATCTGAAAGCAGAAACTCGCCCGATTACAACGGTACGTGTATTTTTGCCCTAGGCCATTGTAGTTATTGGTTTCGAGTATCAGACTTGCGAAAATTTTGATGGTTTCTCAAGCATTCCTTAACTTCAAACTCCCATATCTCGCGAACGGATTGACGAACACGAGAAATTCCTGTTGCATTTGAAAGTAGAAACTCGCCCGATTACAATGGTTTGTGTACTTTTCCCCTAGGCCATTGTAGTTATTGGTTTCGAGTATCAGACTTGAGAAAATTTTGATGGTTTCTCAACCATTCCTTAACTTCAAACTCCCATATCTCGCGAACGGAATGACGAACTCGAGAAATTTCTGTTGCATCTGAAAGTAGAAACTCGCACGATTACAATGGTGTGTGTACTTTTCCCCTAGGCCATACCATTTATTGGTTTCGAGTATCAGACTTGCGAAAATTTTGATGGTTTCTCAAGCATTCCTTAACTTCAAACTCCCATATCTCGCGAACGGAATGTCGAACTCGAGAAATTCGTGTTGCATCTGAAAGTGGAAACTCGCCCGATTACAAAGGTATGTGCATTTTTGCCCTAGGCCATAGTAGTCATTGGTTTCGAGTATCAGACCAGCGAAAATTTTGAAGGTTTCCCAACCATTCCTTAACTTCAAACTCCCATACCTCGCGAACGGATTGACGAACTCGAGAAATTCCTGTTGTATCTGAAAGCAGAAACTCGCCCGATTACAACGGTACGTGTATTTTTCCCCTAGGCCTTTGTAGTTATTGGTTTCGAGTATCAGACTTGCGAAAATTATGATGGTTTCTCATCCATTCCTTAACTTCAAACTCCCATATCTCGCGAACGGAATGACGAACTCGAGAAATTCCTGTTGCATCTGAAAGTAGAAACTCGCACGATTACAATGGTGAGTGTACCTTTCCCCTAGGCTATACCATTTATTGCTTTCGAGTATCAGACTTGCGAAAATTTTGATGGTTTCTCAAGCATTCCTTAACTTCAAACTCCCATATCTCGCGAACGGATTGACGAACTCGAGAAATTCCTGTTGCATCTGAAAGCAGAAACTCGCCCGATTACAACGATACGTGTATTTTTGCCCTAGGCAATAGTAGTTATTGGTTTGGAGTATCAGACTTGCGAAAATTTTGATGGTTTCTCAAGCATTCCTTAACTTCAAACTCCCATATCTCGCGAACGGATTGACGAACACGAGAAATTCCTGTTGCATCTGAAAGTAGAAACTCGCCCGATTACAACGGTACGTGTATTTTTGCCCTAGGCCATAGTAGTTATTGGTTTCGAGTATCAGTCTTGCGAAAATTTTGATGGTTTCTCAACTATTCCTTAACTTCAAACTCCCATATCTCGCGAACGGAATGACGAACTCGAGAAATTCCTGTTGCATCTGAAGGTAGAAACTCGCACGATTACAATGGTGTGTGTACCTTTCCCCAAGGCCATACCATTTATTGGTTTCGAGTATCAGACTTGCGGAAATTTTGATGGTTTCTCAAGCATTCCTTAACTTCAAACTCCCATATCTCGCGAACGGAATGACGAACTCGAGAAATTCCTGTTGCATCTGAAAGTGGAAACTGGCCCGATTACAAAGGTATGTGCATTTTTCCCCTATGCCTTTGTAGTTGTTGGTTTCGAGTATCAGACTTGCGAAAATTTTGATGGTTTCTCAAGCATTCCTTAACTTCAAACTCCCATATCTCGCGAACGGAATGTCGAACTCGAGAAATTCGTGTTGCATCTGAAAGTGGAAACTCGCCCGATTACAATGGTATGTGCATTTCTGCCCTAGGCCATAGTAGTCATTGGTTTCGAGTATCAGACCAGCGAAAATTTTGAAGGTTTCTCAACCATTCCTTAACTTCAAACTCCCATATCTCGCGAACGGATTGACGAACTCGAGAAATTCCTGTTGTATCTGAAAGCAGAAACTCGCCCGATTACAACGGTACGTGTATTTTTCCCCTAGGCCTTTGTAGTTATTGGTTTCGAGTATCAGACTTGCGATAATTTTGATGGGTTCTCAAGCATTCCTTAACATCAAACTCCCATATCTCGCGAACGGATTGACGAACTCGAGAAAATCCTATTGCATCTGAAAGCAGAAACACGCCCGATTACAACGGTATGTGCATTTTTCCCCTATGCCTTTGTAGTTATTGGTTTCGAGTTTCAGACTTGCGAAAATTTTGATGGTTTCTCAACCATTCCTTAACTTCAAACTCCCATATCTCGCGAACGGATTGACGAACTCGAGAAATTCCTATTGCACCTGAAAGCAGAAACACGCCCGATTACAACGATATGTGCATTTTTGCCCTAGGCCATAGTAGTTATTAGTTTCGAGTATCAGACTTGCGAAAATTTTGATGGTTTCTCAAGCATTCCATAACTTCAAACTCCCATATCTCGCGAACGGATTAACGAACTCGAGAAATTCCTATTGCTTCTGAAAGCAGAAACACGCCCGATTGCAAAGGTACGTGTATTTTTGACCTAGGCCATACCATTTATTGGTTTCGAGTATCAGACTTGCGGAAATTTTGATGGTTTCTCAAGCATTCCTTAACTTCAAACTCCCATATCTCGCGAACGGAATGACGAACTCGAGAAATTCCTGTTGCATCTGAAAGTGGAAACTCGCCCGATTACAAAGGTATGTGCATTTTTCCCCTATGCCTTTGTAGTTATTGGTTTCGAGTATCTGACTTGCGCAAATTTTGATGGTTTCTCAAGCATTCCTTAACTTCAAACTCCCATATCTCGCGAACGGAATGTCGAACTCGAGAAATTCGTGTTGCATCTGAAAGTGGAAACTCGCCCGATTACAAAGGTATGTGCATTTTTGCCCTAGGCCATAGTAGTCATTGGTTTCGAGTATCAGACCAGCGAAAATTTTGAAGGTTTCCCAACCATTCCTTAACTTCAAACTCCCATACCTCGCGAACGGATTGACGAACTCGAGAAATTCCTGTTGTATCTGAAAGCAGAAACTCGCCCGATTACAACGGTACGTGTATTTTTCCCCTAGGCCTTTGTAGTTATTGGTTTCGAGTATCAGACTTGCGAAAATTATGATGGTTTCTCATCCATTCCTTAACTTCAAACTCCCATATCTCGCGAACGGAATGACGAACTCGAGAAATTCCTGTTGCATCTGAAAGTAGAAACTCGCACGATTACAATGGTGAGTGTACCTTTCCCCTAGGCTATACCATTTATTGCTTTCGAGTATCAGACTTGCGAAAATTTTGATGGTTTCTCAAGCATTCCTTAACTTCAAACTCCCATATCTCGCGAACGGATTGACGAACTCGAGAAATTCCTGTTGCATCTGAAAGCAGAAACTCGCCCGTTTACAACGATACGTGTATTTTTGCCCTAGGCAATAGTAGTTATTGGTTTGGAGTATCAGACTTGCGAAAATTTTGATGGTTTCTCAAGCATTCCTTAACTTCAAACTCCCATATCTCGCGAACGGATTGACGAACACGAGAAATTCCTGTTGCATCTGAAAGTAGAAACTCGCCCGATTACAACGGTACGTGTATTTTTGCCCTAGGCCATAGTAGTTATTGGTTTCGAGTATCAGTCTTGCGAAAATTTTGATGGTTTCTCAACTATTCCTTAACTTCAAACTCCCATATCTCGCGAACGGAATGACGAACTCGAGAAATTCCTGTTGCATCTGAAGGTAGAAACTCGCACGATTACAATGGTGTGTGTACCTTTCCCCAAGGCCATACCATTTATTGGTTTCGAGTATCAGACTTGCGGAAATTTTGATGGTTTCTCAAGCATTCCTTAACTTCAAACTCCCATATCTCGCGAACGGAATGACGAACTCGAGAAATTCCTGTTGCATCTGAAAGTGGAAACTGGCCCGATTACAAAGGTATGTGCATTTTTCCCCTATGCCTTTGTAGTTGTTGGTTTCGAGTATCAGACTTGCGAAAATTTTGATGGTTTCTCAAGCATTCCTTAACTTCAAACTCCCATATCTCGCGAACGGAATGTCGAACTCGAGAAATTCGTGTTGCATCTGAAAGTGGAAACTCGCCCGATTACAATGGTATGTGCATTTCTGCCCTAGGCCATAGTAGTCATTGGTTTCGAGTATCAGACCAGCGAAAATTTTGATGGTTTCTCAACCATTCCTTAACTTCAAACTCCCATATCTCGCGAACGGATTGACGAACTCGAGAAATTCCTGTTGTATCTGAAAGCAGAAACTCGCCCGATTACAACGGTACGTGTATTTTTCCCCTAGGCCTTTGTAGTTATTGGTTTCGAGTATCAGACTTGCGATAATTTTGATGGGTTCTCAAGCATTCCTTAACATCAAACTCCCATATCTCGCGAACGGATTGACGAACTCGAGAAAATCCTATTGCATCTGAAAGCAGAAACACGCCCGATTACAACGGTATGTGCATTTTTCCCCTATGCCTTTGTAGTTATTGGTTTCGAGTTTCAGACTTGCGAAAATTTTGATGGTTTCTCAACCATTCCTTAACTTCAAACTCCCATATCTCGCGAACGGATTGACGAACTCGAGAAATTCCTATTGCACCTGAAAGCAGAAACACGCCCGATTACAACGATATGTGCATTTTTGCCCTAGGCCATAGTAGTTATTAGTTTCGAGTATCAGACTTGCGAAAATTTTGATGGTTTCTCAAGCATTCCATAACTTCAAACTCCCATATCTCGCGAACGGATTAACGAACTCGAGAAATTCCTATTGCATCTGAAAGCAGAAACACGCCCGATTGCAAAGGTACGTGTATTTTTGACCTAGGCCATACCATTTATTGGTTTCGAGTATCAGACTTGCGGAAATTTTGATGGTTTCTCAAGCATTCCTTAACTTCAAACTCCCATATCTCGCGAACGGAATGACGAACTCGAGAAATTCCTGTTGCATCTGAAAGTGGAAACTCGCCCGATTACAAAGGTATGTGCATTTTTCCCCTATGCCTTTGTAGTTATTGGTTTCGAGTATCTGACTTGCGCAAATTTTGATGGTTTCTCAAGCATTCCTTAACTTCAAACTCCCATATCTCGCGAACGGAATGTCGAACTCGAGAAATTCGTGTTGCATCTGAAAGTGGAAACTCGCCCGATTACAAAGGTATGTGCATTTTTGCCCTAGGCCATAGTAGTCATTGGTTTCGAGTATCAGACCAGCGAAAATTTTGAAGGTTTCCCAACCATTCCTTAACTTCAAACTCCCATATCTCGCGAACGGATTGACGTACTCGAGAAATTCCTGTTGTATCTGAAAGCAGAAACTCGCCCGATTACAACGGTACGTGTATTTTTCCCCTAGGCCTTTGTAGATATTGGTTTCGAGTATCAGAGTTGCGATAATTTTGATGGTTTCTCAAGCATTCCTTAACATCAAACTCCCATATCTAGCGAACGGATTTACGAACTCGAGAAATTCCTATTGCATCTGAAAGCAGAAACACGCCCGATTACAACGGTATGTGCATTTTTGCCCTAGGCCATAGTAGTTATTAGTTTCGAGTATCAGACTTGCGAAAATTTTGATGGTTTCTCAAGCATTCCATAACTTCAAACTCCTATATCTCGCGAACGGATTGACGAACTCGAGGAATTCCTATTGCATCTGAAAGCAGAAACACGCCCGATTACAACGGTATGTGTATTGTTCCTCTAGGCCATTGTAGTTATTGGTTTCGAGTATCAGACTTGCGAAAATTTTGATGGTTTCTCAACCATTCCTTAACTTCAAACTACCATATCTCGCGAACGGATTCACGAACTTGAGAAATTCCTGTTGCATCTGAAAGCAGAAACTCGCCCGATTACAACGGTATGTGCATTTTTCCCCTATGCCTTTGTAGTTATTGGTTTCGAGAATCAGACTTGCAAAATTTTTGATGGTTTCTCATCCATTCCTTAACTTCAAACTCCCATATCTCGCGAACGGAATGACGAACTCGAGAAATTCCTGTTGCATCTGAAAGTAGAAACTCGCACGATTACAATGGTGTGTGTACCTTTGCCCTAGGCCATACCATTTATTGGTTTCGAGTATCAGACTTGCGAAAATTTTGATGGTTTCTCAAGCATTCCTTAAATTCAAACTCCCATATCTCGTGAATGGAATGACGAACTCGAGTAATTCGTGTTGCATCTGAAAGCAGAAACTCGCCCGATTTCAACGGTATGTGCATTTTTGACCTAGGCCATAGTAGTTATTGGTTTCGAGTATCAGACTTGCGAAAATTTTGATGGTTTCTCAAGCATTCCATAACTTCAAACTCCCATATCTCGCGAACGGATTAACGAACTCGAGAAATTCCTATTGCATCTGAAAGCAGAAACACGCCCGATTGCAAAGGTACGTGTATTTTTGACCTAGGCCATACCATTTATTGGTTTCGAGTATCAGACTTGCGGAAATTTTGATGGTTTCTCAAGCATTCCTTAACTTCAAACTCCCATATCTCGCGAACGGAATGACGAACTCGAGAAATTCCTGTTGCATCTGAAAGTGGAAACTCGCCCGATTACAAAGGTATGTGCATTTTTCCCCTATGCCTTTGTAGTTATTGGTTTCGAGTATCTGACTTGCGCAAATTTTGATGGTTTCTCAAGCATTCCTTAACTTCAAACTCCCATATCTCGCGAACGGAATGTCGAACTCGAGAAATTCGTGTTGCATCTGAAAGTGGAAACTCGCCCGATTACAAAGGTATGTGCATTTTTGCCCTAGGCCATAGTAGTCATTGGTTTCGAGTATCAGACCAGCGAAAATTTTGAAGGTTTCCCAACCATTCCTTAACTTCAAACTCCCATATCTCGCGAACGGATTGACGTACTCGAGAAATTCCTGTTGTATCTGAAAGCAGAAACTCGCCCGATTACAACGGTACGTGTATTTTTCCCCTAGGCCTTTGTAGATATTGGTTTCGAGTATCAGAGTTGCGATAATTTTGATGGTTTCTCAAGCATTCCTTAACATCAAACTCCCATATCTAGCGAACGGATTTACGAACTCGAGAAATTCCTGTTGCATCTGAAAGTAGAAACTCGCACGATTACAATGGTGAGTGTACCTTTCCCCTAGGCCATACCATTTATTGCTTTCGAGTATCAGACTTGCGAAAATTTTGATGGTTTCTCAAGCATTCCATAACTTCAAACTCCTATATCTCGCGAACGGATTGACGAACTCGAGAAATTCCTATTGCATCTGAAAGCAGAAACACGCCCGATTACAACGGTATGTGTATTGTTCCTCTAGGCCATTGTAGTTATTGGTTTCGAGTATCAGACTTGCGAAAATTTTGATGGTTTCTCAACCATTCCTTAACTTCAAACTACCATATCTCGCGAACGGATTCACGAACTTGAGAAATTCCTGTTGCATCTGAAAGCAGAAACTCGCCCGATTACAACGGTATGTGCATTTTTCCCCTATGCCTTTGTAGTTATTGGTTTCGAGTATCAGACTTGCGAAATTTTTGATGGTTTCTCATCCATTCCTTAACTTCAAACTCCCATATCTCGCGAACGGAATGACGAACTCGAGAAATTCCTGTTGCATCTGAAAGTAGAAACTCGCACGATTACAATGGTGTGTGTACCTTTGCCCTAGGCCATACCATTTATTGGTTTCGAGTATCAGACTTGCGAAAATTTTGATGGTTTCTCAAGCATTCCTTAAATTCAAACTCCCATATCTCGTGAACGGAATGACGAACTCGAGAAATTCGTGTTGCATCTGAAAGCAGAAACTCGCCCGATTTCAACGGCATGTGCATTTTTGACCTAGGCCATAGTAGTTATTGGTTTCGAGTATCAGACTTGCGAAAATTTTGATGGTTTCTCAAGCATTCCTTAACTTCAAACTCCCATATCTCGCGAACGGATTGACGAACACGAGAAATTCCTGTTGCATCTGAAAGTAGAAACTCGCACGATTACAATGGTTTGTGTACCTTTCCCCTAGGCCATACCATTTATTGGTTTCGAGTATCAGACTTGCGAAAATTTTGATGGTTTCTCAACCATTCCTTAACTTCAAACTCCCATATCTCGCGAACGGAATGACGAACTCGAGAAATTCCTGTTGCATCTGAAAGCAGAAACACGCCCGACAACAACGGTATGTGTATTTTTCCCCTAGGCCATTGTAGTTATTAGTTTCGAGTATCAGACTTGCGAAAATTTTGATGGTTTCTCAACCATTCCTTAACTTCAAACTACCATATCGCGCGAACGGATTCACGAACTCGAGAAATTCCTGTTGCATCTGAAAGCAGAAACTCGCCCGATTACAACGGTACGTGCATTTTTCCCCTATGCCTTTGTAGTTATTGGTTTCGAGTATCAGACTTGCGAAATTTTTGATGGTTTCTCATCCATTCCTTAACTTCAAACTCCCATATCTCGTGAACGGAATGACGAACACGAGAAATTCCTGTTGCATCTGAAAGTAGAAACTCGCCCGATTACAACGGTACGTGTATTTTTGCCCTAGGCCATAGTAGTTATTGGGTTCGAGTATCAGACTTGCGAAAATTTTGATGGTTTCTCAAGCATTCCTTAACTTCAAACTCCCATATCTCGCGAACGGATTGACGAACACGAGAAATTCCTGTTGCATCTGAAAGTAGAAACTCGCCCGATTACAACGGTACGTGTATTTTTGCCCTAGGCCATAGTAGTTATTGGGTTCGAGTATCAGACTTGCGAAAATTTTGATGGTTTCTCAAGCATTCCTTAACTTCAAACTCCCATATCTCGCGAACGGATTGACGAACACGAGAAATTCCTGTTGCATCTGAAAGTAGAAACTCGCCCGATTACAACGGTACGTGTATTTTTGCCCTAGGCCATAGTAGTTATTGGTTACGAGTATCAGACTTGCGAAAATTTTGATGGTTTCTCAAGCATTCCTTAACTTCAAACTCCCATATCTCGCGAACGGATTGACGAACACGAGAAATTCCTGTTGCATCTGAAAGTGGAAACTCGCCCGATTACAATGGTATGTGCATTTTTGCCCCAGGCCATAGTAGTTATTAATTTCGAGTATCAGACTTGCGAAAATTTTGATGGTTTCTCAACCATTCCTTAACTTCAAACTCCCATATCTCGCGAACGGAATGTCGAACTCGAGAAATTCCTGTTGCATCTGAAAGTGGAAACTCGCCCGATTACAATGGTACGTGTATTTTTGCCCTAGGCCATAGTAGTTATTGGTTTCGAGTGTCAGACTTGCGAAAATTTTGATGGTTTCTCAAGCATTCCTTAACTTCAAACTCCCATATCTCGCGAACGGATTGACGAACACGAGAAATTCCTGTTGCATCTGAAAGTAGAAACTCGCCCGATTACAATGGTTTGTGTACGTTTCCCCTAGGCCATTGTAGTTATGGGTTTCGAGTATCAGACTTGCGAAAATTTTGATGGTTTCTCAAGCATTCCATAACTTCAAACTCCCATATCTCGCGAACGGATTGACGAACTCGAGAAATTCCTATTGCATCTGAAAGCAGAAACACGCCCGATTGCAAAGGTACGTGTATTTTTGACCTAGGCCATGCCATTTATTGGTTTCGAGTATCAGACTTGCGGAAATTTTGATGGTTTCTCAAGCATTCCTTAACTTCAAACTCCCATATCTCGCGAACGGAATGACGAACTCGAGAAATTCCTGTTGCATCTGAAAGTGGAAACTCGCCCGATTACAAAGGTATGTGCTTTTTTCCCCTATGCCTTTGTAGTTATTGGTTTCGAGTATCTGACTTGCGAAAATTTTGATGGTTCCTCAAGCATTCCTTAACTTCAAACTCCCATATCTCGCGAACGGAATGTCGAACTCGAGAAATTCGTGTTGCATCTGAAAGTGGAAACTCGCCCGATTACAAAGGTATGTGCATTTTTGCCCTAGGCCATAGTAGTCATTGGTTTCGAGTATCAGACCAGCGAAAATTTTGAAGGTTTCTCAACCATTCCTTAACTTCAAACTCCCATATCTCGCGAACGGATTGACGAACTCGAGAAATTCCTGTTGTATCTGAAAGCAGAAACTCGCCCGATTACAACGGTACGTGTATTTTTCCCCTAGGCCTTTGTAGATATTGGTTTCGAGTATCAGAGTTGCGATAATTTTGATGGTTTCTCAAGCATTCCTTAACTTCAAACTCCCATATCTAGCGAACGGATTGACGAACTCGAGAAATTCCTATTGCATCTGAAAGCAGAAACACGCCCGATTACAACGGTATGTGCATTTTTGCCCTAGGCCATAGTAGTTATTAGTTTCGAGTATCAGACTTGCGAAAATTTTGATGGTTTCTCAAGCATTCCTTAAATTCAAACTCCCATATCTCGTGAACGGAATGACGAACTCGAGAAATTCGTGTTGCATCTGAAAGCAGAAACTCGCCCGATTTCAACGGTATGTGCATTTTTGACCTAGGCCATAGTAGTTATTGGTTTCGAGTATCAGACTTGCGAAAATTTTGATGGTTTCTCAAGCATTCCTTAACTTCAAACTCCCATATCTCGCGAACGGATTGACGAACACGAGAAATTCCTGTTGCATCTGAAAGTAGAAACTCGCACGATTACAATGGTTTGTGTACCTTTCCCCTAGGCCATTGTAGTTATTAGTTTCGAGTATCAGACTTGCGAAAATTTTGATGGTTTCTCAACCATTCCTTAACTTCAAACTACCATATCGCGCGAACGGATTCACGAACTCGAGAAATTCCTGTTGCATCTGAAAGCAGAAACTCGCCCGATTACAACGGTACGTGCATTTTTCCCCTATGCCTTTGTAGTTATTGGTTTCGAGTATCAGACTTGCGAAATTTTGATGGTTTCTCATCCATTCCTTAACTTCAAACTCCCATATCTCGTGAACGGAATGACGAACACGAGAAATTCCTGTTGCATCTGAAAGTAGAAACTCGCCCGATTACAACGGTACGTGTATTTTTGCCCTAGGCCATAGTAGTTATTGGGTTCGAGTATCAGACTTGCGAAAATTTTGATGGTTTCTCAAGCATTCCTTAACTTCAAACTACCATATCTCGAAAACGAATTGACGAACTCGAGAAATTCCTGTTGCATCTGAAAGCAGAAACTCGCCCGATTACAACGGTACGTGTATTTTTGCCCTAGGCCATTGTAGTTATTGGTTTCGAGTATCAGACTTGCGAAAATTTTGATGGTTTCTCAAGCATTCCTTAACTTCAAACTCCCATATCTCGCGAACGGATTGACGAACACGAGAAATTCCTGTTGCATTTGAAAGTAGAAACTCGCCCGATTACAATGGTTTGTGTACTTTTCCCCTAGGCCATTGTAGTTATTGGTTTCGAGTATCAGACTTGAGAAAATTTTGATGGTTTCTCAACCATTCCTTAACTTCAAACTCCCATATCTCGCGAACGGAATGTCGAACTCGAGAAATTCCTGTTGCATCTGAAAGTGGAAACTCGCCCGATTACAATGGTACGTGTATTTTTGCCCTAGGCCATAGTAGTTATTGGTTTCGAGTGTCAGACTTGCGAAAATTTTGATGGTTTCTCAAGCATTCCTTAACTTCAAACTCCCATATCTCGCGAACGGATTGACGAACACGAGAAATTCCTGTTGCATCTGAAAGTAGAAACTCGCCCGATTACAATGGTTTGTGTACTTTTCCCCTAGGCCATTGTAGTTATGGGTTTCGAGTATCAGACTTGCGAAAATTTTGATGGTTTCTCAAGCATTCCATAACTTCAAACTCCCATATCTCGCGAACGGATTGACGAACTCGAGAAATTCCTATTGCATCTGAAAGCAGAAACACGCCCGATTGCAAAGGTACGTGTATTTTTGACCTAGGCCATGCCATTTATTGGTTTCGAGTATCAGACTTGCGGAAATTTTGATGGTTTCTCAAGCATTCCTTAACTTCAAACTCCCATATCTCGCGAACGGAATGACGAACTCGAGAAATTCCTGTTGCATCTGAAAGTGGAAACTCGCCCGATTACAAAGGTATGTGCTTTTTTCCCCTATGCCTTTGTAGTTATTGGTTTCGAGTATCTGACTTGCGAAAATTTTGATGGTTCCTCAAGCATTCCTTAACTTCAAACTCCCATATCTCGCGAACGGAATGTCGAACTCGAGAAATTCGTGTTGCATCTGAAAGTGGAAACTCGCCCGATTACAAAGGTATGTGCATTTTTGCCCTAGGCCATAGTAGTCATTGGTTTCGAGTATCAGACCAGCGAAAATTTTGAAGGTTTCTCAACCATTCCTTAACTTCAAACTCCCATATCTCGCGAACGGATTGACGAACTCGAGAAATTCCTGTTGTATCTGAAAGCAGAAACTCGCCCGATTACAACGGTACGTGTATTTTTCCCCTAGGCCTTTGTAGATATTGGTTTCGAGTATCAGAGTTGCGATAATTTTGATGGTTTCTCAAGCATTCCTTAACTTCAAACTCCCATATCTAGCGAACGGATTGACGAACTCGAGAAATTCCTATTGCATCTGAAAGCAGAAACACGCCCGATTACAACGGTATGTGCATTTTTGCCCTAGGCCATAGTAGTTATTAGTTTCGAGTATCAGACTTGCGAAAATTTTGATGGTTTCTCAAGCATTCCTTAAATTCAAACTCCCATATCTCGTGAACGGAATGACGAACTCGAGAAATTCGTGTTGCATCGGAAAGCAGAAACTCGCCCGATTTCAACGGTATGTGCATTTTTGACCTAGGCCATAGTAGTTATTGGTTTCGAGTATCAGACTTGCGAAAATTTTGATGGTTTCTCAAGCATTCCTTAACTTCAAACTCCCATATCTCGCGAACGGATTGACGAACACGAGAAATTCCTGTTGCATCTGAAAGTAGAAACTCGCACGATTACAATGGTTTGTGTACCTTTCCCCTAGGCCATACCATTTATTGGTTTCGAGTATCAGACTTGCGAAAATTTTGATGGTTTCTCAACCATTCCTTAACTTCAAACTCCCATATCTCGCGAACGGAATGACGAACTCGAGAAATTCCTGTTGCATCTGAAAGCAGAAACACGCCCGACAACAACGGTATGTGTATTTTTCCCCTAGGCCATTGTAGTTATTAGTTTCGAGTATCAGACTTGCGAAAATTTTGATGGTTTCTCAACCATTCCTTAACTTCAAACTACCATATCGCGCGAACGGATTCACGAACTCGAGAAATTCCTGTTGCATCTGAAAGCAGAAACTCGCCCGATTACAACGGTACGTGCATTTTTCCCCTATGCCTTTGTAGTTATTGGTTTCGAGTATCAGACTTGCGAAATTTTTGATGGTTTCTCATCCATTCCTTAACTTCAAACTCCCATATCTCGTGAACGGAATGACGAACACGAGAAATTCCTGTTGCATCTGAAAGTAGAAACTCGCCCGATTACAACGGTACGTGTATTTTTGCCCTAGGCCATAGTAGTTATTGGGTTCGAGTATCAGACTTGCGAAAATTTTGATGGTTTCTCAAGCATTCCTTAACTTCAAACTACCATATCTCGCGAACGAATTGACGAACTCGAGAAATTCCTGTTGCATCTGAAAGCAGAAACTCGCCCGATTACAACGGTACGTGTATTTTTGCCCTAGGCCATTGTAGTTATTGGTTTCGAGTATCAGACTTGCGAAAATTTTGATGGTTTCTCAAGCATTCCTTAACTTCAAACTCCCATATCTCGCGAACGGATTGACGAACACGAGAAATTCCTGTTGCATTTGAAAGTAGAAACTCGCCCGATTACAATGGTTTGTGTACTTTTCCCCTAGGCCATTGTAGTTATTGGTTTCGAGTATCAGACTTGAGAAAATTTTGATGGTTTCTCAACCATTCCTTAACTTCAAACTCCCATATCTCGCGAACGGAATGACGAACTCGAGAAATTTCTGTTGCATCTGAAAGTAGAAACTCGCACGATTACAATGGTGTGTGTACTTTTCCCCTAGGCCATACCATTTATTGGTTTCGAGTATCAGACTTGCGAAAATTTTGATGGTTTCTCAAGCATTCCTTAACTTCAAACTCCCATATCTCGCGAACGGAATGTCGAACTCGAGAAATTCGTGTTGCATCTGAAAGTGGAAACTCGCCCGATTACAAAGGTATGTGCATTTTTGCCCTAGGCCATAGTAGTCATTGGTTTCGAGTATCAGACCAGCGAAAATTTTGAAGGTTTCCCAACCATTCCTTAACTTCAAACTCCCATACCTCGCGAACGGATTGACGAACTCGAGAAATTCCTGTTGTATCTGAAAGCAGAAACTCGCCCGATTACAACGGTACGTGTATTTTTCCCCTAGGCCTTTGTAGTTATTGGTTTCGAGTATCAGACTTGCGAAAATTTTGATGGTTTCTCATCCATTCCTTAACTTCAAACTCCCATATCTCGCGAACGGAATGACGAACTCGAGAAATTCCTGTTGCATCTGAAAGTAGAAACTCGCACGATTACAATGGTGAGTGTACCTTTCCCCTAGGCCATACCATTTATTGCTTTCGAGTATCAGACTTGCGAAAATTTTGATGGTTTCTCAAGCATTCCTTAACTTCAAACTCCCATATCTCGCGAACGGATTGACGAACACGAGAATTTCCTGTTGCATCTGAAAGTGGAAACTCGCCCGATTACAAAGGTATGTGCATTTTTGCCCCAGGCCATAGTAGTTATTAGTTTCGAGTGTCAGACTTGCGAAAATTTTGATGGTTTCTCAACCATTCCTTAACTTCAAACTACCATATCTCGCGAACGAATTGACGAACTCGAGAAATTCCTGTTGCATCTGAAAGCAGAAACTCGCCCGATTACAACGGTACGTGTATTTTTGCCCTAGGCCATTGTAGTTATTGGTTTCGAGTATCAGACTTGAGAAAATTTTGATGGTTTCTCAACCATTCCTTAACTTCAAACTCCCATATCTCGCGAACGGAATGACGAACTCGAGAAATTTCTGTTGCATCTGAAAGTAGAAACTCGCACGATTACAATGGTGTGTGTACTTTTCCCCTAGGCCATACCATTTATTGGTTTCGAGTATCAGACTTGCGAAAATTTTGATGGTTTCTCAAGCATTCCTTAACTTCAAACTCCCATATCTCGCGAACGGAATGTCGAACTCGAGAAATTCGTGTTGCATCTGAAAGTGGAAACTCGCCCGATTACAAAGGTATGTGCATTTTTGCCCTAGGCCATAGTAGTCATTGGTTTCGAGTATCAGACCAGCGAAAATTTTGAAGGTTTCCCAACCATTCCTTAACTTCAAACTCCCATACCTCGCGAACGGATTGACGAACTCGAGAAATTCCTGTTGTATCTGAAAGCAGAAACTCGCCCGATTACAACGGTACGTGTATTTTTCCCCTAGGCCTTTGTAGTTATTGGTTTCGAGTATCAGACTTGCGAAAATTTTGATGGTTTCTCATCCATTCCTTAACTTCAAACTCCCATATCTCGCGAACGGAATGACGAACTCGAGAAATTCCTGTTGCATCTGAAAGTAGAAACTCGCACGATTACAATGGTGAGTGTACCTTTCCCCTAGGCCATACCATTTATTGCTTTCGAGTATCAGACTTGCGAAAATTTTGATGGTTTCTCAAGCATTCCTTAACTTCAAACTCCCATATCTCGCGAACGGATTGACGAACACGAGAATTTCCTGTTGCATCTGAAAGTGGAAACTCGCCCGATTACAAAGGTATGTGCATTTTTGCCCCAGGCCATAGTAGTTATTAGTTTCGAGTGTCAGACTTGCGAAAATTTTGATGGTTTCTCAACCATTCCTTAACTTCAAACTACCATATCTCGCGAACGAATTGACGAACTCGAGAAATTCCTGTTGCATCTGAAAGCAGAAACTCGCCCGATTACAACGGTACGTGTATTTTTGCCCTAGGCCATTGTAGTTATTGGTTTCGAGTATCAGACTTGAGAAAATTTTGATGGTTTCTCAACCATTCCTTAACTTCAAACTCCCATATCTCGCGAACGGATTGACGAACACGAGAAATTCCTGTTGCATTTGAAAGTAGAAACTCGCCCGATTACAATGGTTTGTGTACTTTTCCCCTAGGCCATTGTAGTTATTGGTTTCGAGTATCAGACTTGAGAAAATTTTGATGGTTTCTCAACCATTCCTTAACTTCAAACTCCCATATCTCGCGAACGGAATGACGAACTCGAGAAATTTCTGTTGCATCTGAAAGTAGAAACTCGCACGATTACAATGGTGTGTGTACTTTTCCCCTAGGCCATACCATTTATTGGTTTCGAGTATCAGACTTGCGAAAATTTTGATGGTTTCTCAAGCATTCCTTAACTTCAAACTCCCATATCTCGCGAACGGAATGTCGAACTCGAGAAATTCGTGTTGCATCTGAAAGTGGAAACTCGCCCGATTACAAAGGTATGTGCATTTTTGCCCTAGGCCATAGTAGTCATTGGTTTCGAGTATCAGACCAGCGAAAATTTTGAAGGTTTCCCAACCATTCCTTAACTTCAAACTCCCATACCTCGCGAACGGATTGACGAACTCGAGAAATTCCTGTTGTATCAGAAAGCAGAAACTCGCCCGATTACAACGGTACGTGTATTTTTCCCCTAGGCCTTTGTAGTTATTGGTTTCGAGTATCAGACTTGCGAAAATTTTGATGGTTTCTCATCCATTCCTTAACTTCAAACTCCCATATCTCGCGAACGGAATGACGAACTCGAGAAATTCCTGTTGCATCTGAAAGTAGAAACTCGCACGATTACAATGGTGAGTGTACCTTTCCCCTAGGCCATACCATTTATTGCTTTCGAGTATCAGACTTGCGAAAATTTTGATGGTTTCTCAAGCATTCCTTAACTTCAAACTCCCATATCTCGCGAACGGAATGTCGAACTCGAGAAATTCGTGTTGCATCTGAAAGTGGAAACTCGCCCGATTACAAAGGTATGTGCATTTTTGCCCTAGGCCATAGTAGTCATTGGTTTCGAGTATCAGACCAGCGAAAATTTTGAAGGTTTCCCAACCATTCCTTAACTTCAAACTCCCATACCTCGCGAACGGATTGACGAACTCGAGAAATTCCTGTTGTATCTGAAAGCAGAAACTCGCCCGATTACAACGGTACGTGTATTTTTCCCCTAGGCCTTTGTAGATATTGGTTTCGAGTATCAGAGTTGCGATAATTTTGATGGTTTCTCAAGCATTCCTTAACTTCAAACTCCCATATCTAGCGAACGGATTGACGAACTCGAGAAATTCCTATTGCATCTGAAAGCAGAAACACGCCCGATTACAACGGTATGTGCATTTTTGCCCTAGGCCATAGTAGTTATTAGTTTCGAGTATCAGACTTGCGAAAATTTTGATGGTTTCTCAAGCATTCCTTAAATTCAAACTCCCATATCTCGTGAACGGAATGACGAACTCGAGAAATTCGTGTTGCATCTGAAAGCAGAAACTCGCCCGATTTCAACGCTATGTGCATTTTTGACCTAGGCCATAGTAGTTATTGGTTTCGAGTATCAGACTTGCGAAAATTTTGATGGTTTCTCAAGCATTCCTTAACTTCAAACTCCCATATCTCGCGAACGGATTGACGAACACGAGAAATTCCTGTTGCATCTGAAAGTAGAAACTCGCACGATTACAATGGTTTGTGTACCTTTCCCCTAGGCCATACCATTTATTGGTTTCGAGTATCAGACTTGCGAAAATTTTGATGGTTTCTCAAGCATTCCTTAACTTCAAACTCCCATATCTCGCGAAAGGATTGACGAACACGAGAAATTCCTGTTGCATCTGAAAGTGGAAACTCGCCCGATTACAAAGGTATGTGCATTTTTGCCCCAGGCCATAGTAGTTATTAGTTTCGAGTGTCAGACTTGCGAAAATTTTGATGGTTTCTCAACCATTCCTTAACTTCAAACTACCATATCTCGCGAACGAATTGACGAACTCGAGAAATTCCTGTTGCATCTGAAAGCAGAAACTCGCCCGATTACAACGGTACGTGTATTTTTGCCCTAGGCCATTGTAGTTATTGGTTTCGAGTATCAGACTTGCGAAAATTTTGATGGTTTCTCAAGCATTCCTTAACTTCAAACTCCCATATCTCGCGAACGGAATGTCGAACTCGAGAAATTCGTGTTGCATCTGAAAGTGGAAACTCGCCCGATTACAAAGGTATGTGCATTTTTGCCCTAGGCCATAGTAGTCATTGGTTTCTAGTATCAGACCAGCGAAAATTTTGAAGGTTTCCCAACCATTCCTTAACTTCAAACTCCCATACCTCGCGAACGGATTGACGAACTCGAGAAATTCCTGTTGTATCTGAAAGCAGAAACTCGCCCGATTACAACGGTACGTGTATTTTTCCCCTAGGCCTTTGTAGTTATTGGTTTCGAGTATCAGACTTGCGAAAATTTTGATGGTTTCTCATCCATTCCTTAACTTCAAACTCCCATATCTCGCGAACGGAATGACGAACTCGAGAAATTCCTGTTGCATCTGAAAGTAGAAACTCGCACGATTACAATGGTGAGTGTACCTTTCCCCTAGGCCATACCATTTATTGCTTTCGAGTATCAGACTTGCGAAAATTTTGATGGTTTCTCAAGCATTCCTTAACTTCAAACTCCCATATCTCGCGAACGGATTGACGAACTCGAGAAATTCCTGTTGCATCTGAAAGCAGAAACTCGCCCGATTACAACGATACGTGTATTTTTGCCCTAGGCCATAGTAGTTATTGGTTTGGAGTATCAGACTTGCGAAAATTTTGATGGTTTCTCAAGCATTCCTTAACTTCAAACTCCCATATCTCGCGAACGGATTGACGAACACGAGAAATTCCTGTTGCATCTGAAAGTAGAAACTCGCCCGATTACAACGGTACGTGTATTTTTGCCCTAGGCCATAGCAGTTATTGGTTTCGAGTATCAGACTTGCGAAAATTTTGATGGTTTCTCAACCATTCCTTAACTTCAAACTCCCATATCTCGCGAACGGAATGACGAACTCGAGAAATTCCTGTTGCATCTGAAGGTAGAAACTCGCACGATTACAATGGTGTGTGTACCTTTCCCCAAGGCCATACCATTTATTGGTTTCGAGTATCAGACTTGCGGAAATTTTGATGGTTTCTCAAGCATTCCTTAACTTCAAACTCCCATATCTCGCGAACGGAATGACGAACTCGAGAAATTCCTGTTGCATCTGAAAGTGGAAACTCGCCCGATTACAACGATACGTGTATTTTTGCCCTAGGCCATAGTAGTTATTGGTTTGGAGTATCAGACTTGCGAAAATTTTGATGGTTTCTCAAGCATTCCTTAACTTCAAACTCCCATATCTCGCGAACGGATTGACGAACACGAGAAATTCCTGTTGCATCTGAAAGTAGAAACTCGCCCGATTACAACGGTACGTGTATTTTTGCCCTAGGCCATAGCAGTTATTGGTTTCGAGTATCAGACTTGCGAAAATTTTGATGGTTTCTCAACCATTCCTTAACTTCAAACTCCCATATCTCGCGAACGGAATGACGAACTCGAGAAATTCCTGTTGCATCTGAAGGTAGAAACTCGCACGATTACAATGGTGTGTGTACCTTTCCCCAAGGCCATACCATTTATTGGTTTCGAGTATCAGACTTGCGGAAATTTTGATGGTTTCTCAAGCATTCCTTAACTTCAAACTCCCATATCTCGCGAACGGAATGACGAACTCGAGAAATTCCTGTTGCATCTGAAAGTGGAAACTCGCCCGATTACAAAGGTATGTGCATTTTTCCCCTATGCCTTTGTAGTTGTTGGTTTCGAGTATCAGACTTGCGAAAATTTTGATGGTTTCTCAAGCATTCCTTAACTTCAAACTCCCATATCTCGCGAACAGAATGTCGAACTCGAGAAATTCGTGTTGCATCTGAAAGTGGAAACTCGCCCGATTACAATGGTATGTGCATTTTTTCCCTAGGCCATAGTAGTCATTGGTTTCGAGTATCAGACCAGCGAAAATTTTGAAGGTTTCTCAACCATTCCTTAACTTCAAACTCCCATATCTCGCGAACGGATTGACGAACTCGAGAAATTCCTGTTGTATCTGAAAGCAGAAACTCGCCCGATTACAACGGTACGTGTATTTTTCCCCTAGGCCTTTGTAGTTATTGGTTTCGAGTATCAGACTTGCGATAATTTTGATGGGTTCTCAAGCATTCCTTAACTTCAAACTCCCATATCTCGCGAACGGATTGACGAACTCGAGAAAATCCTATTGCATCTGAAAGCAGAAACACGCCCGATTAAAACGGTATGTGCATTTTTCCCCTATGCCTTTGTAGTTATTGGTTTCGAGTTTCAGACTTGCGAAAATTTTGATGGTTTCTCAACCATTCCTTAACTTCAAACTCCCATATCTCGCGAACGGATTGACGAACTCGAGAAATTCCTATTGCATCTGAAAGCAGAAACACGCCCGATTACAACGATATGTGCATTTTTCCCCTAGGCCATACCAGTTATTCGTTTCTAGCATCAGAATTGCGTAAATTTTGATGGTTTCTCAACCATTCCGTAACTTCAAACTCCCTTATCTCGCGAACGGATTGACGAACACGAGAAATTCCTGTTGCATCTGAAAGTAGAAACTCGCCCGATTACAACGGTACGTGTATTTTTGCCCTAGGCCATAGCAGTTATTGGTTTCGAGTATCAGACTTGCGAAAATTTTGATGGTTTCTCAACCATTCCTTAACTTCAAACTCCCATATCTCGCGAACGGAATGACGAACTCGAGAAATTCCTGTTGCATCTGAAAGCAGAAGCTCGCCCGATTTCAACGGTACGTGCATTTTTGCCCTAGGCCATAGTAGTTATTGGTTTGGAGTATCAGACTTGCGAAAATTTTGATGGTTTCTCAAGCATTCCTTAACATCAAACTCCCATATCTCGCGAACGGATTGGCGAACACGAGAAATTCCTGTTGCATCTGAAAGTAGAAACTCTCCCGATTACAACGGTACGTGTATTTTTCCCCTTGGCCTTTGTAGTTATTGGTTTCGAGTTTCAGACTTGCGAAAATTTTGATGGTTTCTCAACCATTCCTTAACTTCAAACTCCCATATCTCGCGAACGGATTGACGAACTCGAGAAATTCCTATTGCATCTGAAAGCAGAAACACGCCCGATTACAACGGTATGTGCATTTTTCCCCTATGCCTTTGGAGTTATTAGTTTCGAGTTTCAGACTTGCGAAAATTTTGATGGTTTCTCAACCATTCCTTAAATTCAAACTACCATATCTCGCGAATGGATTGTCGAACTCGAGAATTTCCTATTGCATCTGAAAGCAGAAACACGCCCGATGCAAAGGTACGTGTATTTTTGACCTAGGCCATACCATTTATTGGTTTCGAGTATCAGACTTGCGGAAATTTTGATGGTTTCTCAAGCATTCCTTAACTTCAAACTCCCATATCTCGCGAACGGAATGACGAACTCGAGAAATTCCTGTTGCATCTGAAAGTGGAAACTCGCCCGATTACAAAGGTATGTGCATTTTTCCCCTATGCCTTTGTAGTTATTGGTTTCGAGTATCAGACTTGCGAAAATTTTGATGGTTTCTCAACCATTCCTTAACTTCAAACTCCCATATCTCGCGAACGGATTGACGAACTCGAGAAATTCCTATTGCATCTGAAAGCAGAAACACGCCCGATTACAACGGTATGTGCATTTTTGCCCTAGGCCATAGTAGTTATTAGTTTCGAGTATCGGACTTGCGAAAATTTTGATGGTTTCTCAACCGTTCCTTAACTTCAAACTCCCATATCTCGCGAACGGATTGACGAACTCGAGAAATTCCTATTGCATCTGAAAGCAGAAACACGCCCGATTACAACGGTATGTGCATTTTTGCCCTAGGCCATAGTAGTTATTAGTTTCGAGTATCAGACTTGCGAAAATTTTGATGGTTTCTCAACCGTTCCTTAACTTCAAACTCCCATATCTCGCGAACGGATTGACGAACTCGAGAAATTCCTATTGCATCTGAAAGCAGAAACACGCCCGATTACAAAGGTACGTGTATTTTTGACCTAGGCCATTCCAGTTATTGGTTTCGAGTATCAGACCAGCGAATATTTTGAAGGTTTCCCAACCATTCCTTAACTTCAAACTCCCATATCTCGCGAAAGGATTGACGAAATCGAGAAATTCCTGTTGCATCTGAAAGCAGAAACCCGCCCGAGTACAACGGTACGTGTATTTTTGCCCTAGGCCATAGTAGTTATTGGTTTCGAGTATCAGACTTGCGAAAATTTTGATGGCTTCTCAAGCATTCCTTAACTTCAAACTCTCATATCTCGCGAACGGAATGACGAACTCGAGAAATTCGTGTTGCATCTGAAAGTGGAAACTCTCCCGATTACAAAGGTATGTGCATGTTTGCCCTAGGCGATAGTAGTTATTAGTTTCGAGTATCAGACTTGCGAAAATTTTGATGGTTTCTCAAGCATTCCATAAGTTCAAACTCCCATATCTCGCGAACGGATTGACGAACTCGAGAAATTCCTATTGCATCTGAAAGCAGAAACACGCCCGATTACAACGGTATGTGTATTTTTCCCCTAGGCCATTGTAGTTATTGGTTTCGAGTATCAGACTTGCGAAAATTTTGATGGTATCTCATCCATTCCTTAACTTCAAATTCCCATATCTCGCGAACGGAATGACGAACTCGAGAAATTCCTGTTGCATCTGAAAGTAGAAACTCGCACGATTACAATGGTTTGTGTACCTTTCCCCTAGGCCATACCATTTATTGGTTTCGTGTGTCAAACTTGCGAAAATTTTGATGGTTTCTCAACCATTCCTTAACTTCAAACTCCCATATCTCGCGAACGGCATGACGAACTCGAGAAATTCCTGTTTCATCTGAAAGCAGAAACACGCCCGATTATAACGGTATGTGTATTTTTCCCCTAGGCCATTGTAGTTATTGGTTTCGAGTATCAGACTTGCGAAAATTTTGATGGTTTCTCATCCATTCCTTAATTTCAAATTCCCATATCTCGCGAACGGAATGACGAACTCGAGAAATTCCTGTTGCATCTGAAAGTAGAAACTCGCACGATTACAATGGTTTGTGTACCTTTCCCCTAGGCCATACCATTTATTGGTTTCGAGTATCAGACTTGCGAAAATTTTGATGGTTTCTCATCCATTCCTTAACTTCAAACCCCCATATCTCGCGAACGGAATGACGAACTCGAGAAATTCATGTTGCATCTGAAAGTAGAAACTCGCACGATTACAATGGTGTGTGTACCTTTCCCCTAGGCCATGCCATTTATTGGTTTCGAGTATCAGACGTGCGAAAATTTTGATGGTTTCTCAAGCATTCCTTAACTTCAAACTCCCATATCTCGCGAACGGATTGACGAACTCGAGAAATTCCTGTTGCATCTGAAAGCAGAAGCTCGCCCGATTACAACGGTACGTGTATTTTTGCCCTAGGCCATTGTAGTTATTGGTTTCGAGTATCAGACTTGCGAAAATTTTGATGGTATCTCAAGCATTCCTTAACTTCAAACTCCCATATCTCGCGAACGGATTGACGAACACGAGAAATTCCTGTTGCATTTGAAAGTAGAAACTCGCCCGATTACAATGGTTTGTGTACTTTTCCCCTAGGCCATTGTAGTTATTGGTTTCGAGTATCAGACTTGAGAAAATTTTGATGGTTTCTCAACCATTCCTTAACTTCAAACTCCCATACCTCGCGAACGGAATGACGAACTCGAGAAATTTCTGTTGCATCTGAAAGTAGAAACTCGCACGATTACAATGGTGTGTGTACCTTTCTCCTAGGTCATACCATTTATTGTTTTCGAGTATCAGACTTGCGAAAATTTTGATGGTTTCTCAAGCATTCCTTAACTTCAAACTCCCATATCTCGCGAACGGAATGACGAACTCGAGAAATTCCTGTTGCATCTGAAAGTGGAAACTCGCCCGATTACAAAGGTATGTGCATTTTTCCCCTATGCCTTTGTAGTTATTGGTTTCGAGTATCAGACTTGCGAAAATTTTGATGGTTTCTCAAGCATTCCTTTACTTCAAACTCCCATATCTCGCGAACGGAATGTCGAACTCGAGAAATTCGTGTTGCATCTGAAAGTGGAAACTCGCCCGATTACAAAGGTATGTGCATTTTTGCCCTAGGCCATAGTAGTCATTGGTTTCGAGTATCAGACCAGCGAAAATTTTGAAGGTTTCCCAACCATTCCTTAACTTCAAACTCCCATACCTCGCGAACGGATTGACGAACTCGAGAAATTCCTGTTGTATCTGAAAGCAGAAACTCGCCCGATTACATCGGTACGTGTATTTTTCCACTAGGCCCCTGTAGTTATTGGTTTCGAGTATCAGACTTGCGAAAATTTTGATGGTTTCTCATCCATTCCTTAACTTCAAACTCCCATATCTCGCGAACGGAATGACGAACTCGAGAAATTCCTGTTGCATCTGAAAGTAGAAACTCGCACGATTACAATGGTGTGTGTACCTTTCCCCTAGGCCATACCATTTATTGGTTTCTAGTATCAGACTTGCGAAAATTTTGATGGTTTCTCAAGCATTCCTTAACTTCAAACTCCCATATCTCGCGAACGGATTGCCGAACACGAGAAATTCCTGTTGCATTTGAAAGCAGAAACTCGCCCGATTACAATGGTTTGTGTACTTTTCCCCTAGGCCATACCAGTTATTCGTTTCTAGCATCAGAATTGCGTAAATTTTGATGGTTTCTCAACCATTCCTTAACTTCAAACTCCCATATCTCGCGAACGGATTGACGAACTCGAGAAATTCCTATTGCATCTGAAAGCAGAAACACGCCCGATTGCAAAGGTACGTGCATTTTTGACCTAGGCCATAGTAGTTATTGGTTTGGAGTATCAGACTTGCGAAAATTTTGATGGTTTCTCAAGCATTCCTTAACATCAAACTCCCATATCTCGCGAACGGATTGACGAACACGAGAAATTCCTGTTGCATCTGAAAGTAGAAACTCTCCCGATTACAACGGTACGAAAATTTTTCCCCTTGGCCTTTGTAGTTATTGGTTTCGAGTTTCAGACTTGCGAAAATTTTGATGGTTTCTCAACCATTCCTTAACTTCAAACTCCCATATCTCGCGAACGGACTGACGAACTCGAGAAATTCCTATTGCATCTGAAAGCAGAAACACGCTCGATTACAACGGTATGTGCATTTTTGCCCTAGGCCATAGTAGTTATTAGTTTCGAGTATCAGACTTGCGAAAATTTTGATGGTTTCTCAACCGTTCCTTAACTTCAAACTCCCATATCTCGCGAACGGATTGACGAACTCGAGAAATTCCTATTGCATCTGAGAGCAGAAACACGCCCGATTACAACGGTATGTGTATTTTTCCCCTAGGCCATTGTAGTTATTGGTTTCGAGTATCAGACTTGCGAAAATTTTGATGGTTTCTCAAGCATTCCTTAACTTCAAACTCCCATATCTCGCGAACGGATTGTCGAACTCGAGAAATTCGTGTTGCATCTGAAAGTGGATACTCGCCCGATTACAACGGTACGTGTATTTTTCCCCTAGGCCTTTGTAGTTATTCGTTTCTAGCATCAGAATTGCGTAAATTTTGATGGTTTCTCAACCATTCCTTAACTTCAAACTCCCATATCTCGCGAACGGAATGACGAACTCGAGGAATTCCTGTTGCATCTGAAAGCAGAAACACGCCCGATTACAACGGTATGTGCATCTTTCCCCTATACCTTTGTAGTTATTGGTTTCGAGTTTCAGACTTGTGAAAATTTTGATGGTTTCTCAACCATTCCTTAAATTCAAACTACCATATCTCGCGAATGGATTGTCGAACTCGAGAATTTCCTATTGCATCTGAAAGCAGAAACACGCCCGATTGCAAAGGTACGTGTATTTTTGACCTAGGCCATAGCATTTATTGGCTTCGAGTATCAGACTTGCGGAAATTTTGATGGTTTCTCAAGCATTCCTTAACTTCAAACTCCCATATCTCGCGAACGGACTGACGAACTTGAGAAATTCCTGTTGCATCTGAAAGTGGAAACTCGCCCGATTACAAAGGTATGTGCATTTTTCCCCTATGCCTTTGTAGTTATTGGTTTCGAGTATCAGACTTGCGAAAATTTTGATGGTTTCTCAAGCATTCCTTAACTTCAAACTCCCATATCTCGCGAACGGAATGTCGAACTCGAGAAATTCGTGTTGCATCTGAAAGTGGAAACTCGCCCGATTACAGAGGAATGTGCATTTTTGCCCTAGGCCATAGTACTCAATGGTTTCGAGTACCAGACCAGCGAAAATTTTGAAGGTTTCTCAACCATTCCTTAACTTCAAACTCCCATATCTCGCGAACGGATTGACGAACTCGAGAAATTCCTGTTGTATCTGAAAGCAGAAACTCGCCCGATTACAACGGTACGTGTATTTTTCCCCTAGGCCTTTGTGGTTATTGGTTTCGAGTATCAGACTTGCGATAATTTTGATGGTTTCTCAAGCATTCCTTAACTTCAAACTCCCATATCTCGCGAACGGATTGACGAACTCGAGATATTCCTATTGCATCTGAAAGCAGAAACACGCCCGATTACAACGGTATGTGCATTTTTCCCCTATGCCTTTGTAGTTATTGGTTTCGAGTTTCAGACTTGCGAATATTTTGATGGTTTCTCAACCATTCCTTAACTTCAAACTCCCATATCTCGCGAACGGATTGACGAATTCGAGAAATTCCTATTGCATCTGAAAGCAGAAACACGCCCGATTACAACGGTATGTGCATTTTTGCCCTAGGCCATAGTAGTTATTAGTTTCGAGTATCAGACTTGCGAAAATTTTGATGGTTTCTCAAGCATTCCATAACTTCAAACTCCCATATCTCGCGAACGGATTAACGAACTCGAGAAATTCCTATTGCATCTGAAAGCAGAAACACGCCCGATTACAAAGGTACGTGTATTTTTGACCTAGGCCATTCCAGTTATTGGTTTCGAGTATCAGACCAGCGAATATTTTGAAGGTTTCCCAACCATTCCTTAACTTCAAAATCCCATATCTCGCGAACGGATTGACGAAATCGATAAATTCCTGTTGCATCTGAAAGCAGAAACCCGCCCGATTACAACGGTACGTGTACTTTTGCCCTAGGCCATAGTAGTTATTGGTTTCGTGTATCAGACTTGCGAAAATTTTGATGGCTTCTCAAGCATTCCTTAACTTCAAACTCTCATATCTCGCGAACGGAATGACGAACTCGAGAAATTCGTGTTGCATCTGAAAGTGGAAACTCTCCCGATTACAAAGGTATGTGCATGTTTGCCCTAGGCGATAGTAGTTATTGGTTTCGAGTATCAGACTTGCGAAAATTTTGATGGTTTCTCAAGCATTCCATAACTTCAAACTCCCATATCTCGCGAACGGATTGACGAACTCGAGAAATTCCTCTTGCATCTGAAAGCAGAAACTCGCCCGATTACAACGGTATGTGCATTTTTCCCCTATGCCTTTGTAGTTAGTGGTTTCGAGTATCAGACTTGCGAAAATTTTGATGGTTTCTCATCCATTCCTTAACTTCAAACTCCCATATCTCGCGAAGGGAATGACGAACTCGAGAAATTCCTGTTGCAACTGAGAGTAGAAAGTCGCACGATTACAATGGTGTGTGTACCTTTCCCCTAGGACATACCATTTATTGGTTTCGAGTATCAGACTTGCGAAAATTTTGATGGTTTCTCAAGCATTCCTTAACTTCAAACTCCCATATCTCGCGAACGGATTGACGAACTCGAGAAATTCCTGATGCATCTGAAAGCAGAAACTCTCCCGATTTCAACGGTATGTGCATTTTTGCCCTAGGCCATAGTAGTTATTAGTTTCGAGTATCAGACTTGCGAAATTTTGATGGTTTCTCAAGCATTCCTTAACTTCAAACTCCCATATCTCGCGAACGGAATGACGAACTCGAGAAATTCCTGTTGCATCTGAAAGTGGAAACTCGCCCGATTACAAGGGTATGTGCATTTTTCCCCTATGCCTTTGTAGTTATTGGTTTCGAGTATCAGACTTGCGAAAATCTTGATTGTTTCTCAAGCATTCCTTAACTTCAAACTCCCATATCTCGCGAACGGATTGACGAACTCGAGAAATTCCTGTTGCATCTGAAAGCAGAAACTCGCCCGATTACAACGGTACGTGTATTTTTCCCCTAGGCCTTTGTAGTTATTTGTTTCGAGTATCAGACTTGCGATAATTTTGATGGTTTCTCAAGCATTCCTTAACTTCAAACTCCCATATCTCGCGAACGGAATGTCGAACTCGAGAAATTCCTGGTTCATCTGAAAATGTAAACTCGCCCGATTACAACGGTATGTGCATTTTTCCCCTATGCCTTTATAGTTATTGGTTTCGAGTATCAGACTTGCGATAATTTTGATGGTTTCTCAAGCATTCCTTAACTGCAAACTCCAATATCTCGCGAACGGATTGACGAACTCGAGAAATTCCTGTTGCATCTGAAAGCAGAAGCTCGCCCGATTACAAAGGTATGTGTATTTTTCTCCTAGGCCATTGTAGTTATTGGTTTCGAGTATCAGACTTGCGAAAATTTTGATAGTTTCTCAACCATTCCTTAACTTCAAACTCCCATATCTCGCGAACGGATTGACGAACTCGAGAAATTCCTGTTGCATCTGAAAGCAGAAGCTCGCCCGATTACAAAGGTATGTGTATTTTTCTCCTAGGCCATTGTAGTTATTGGTTTCGAGTATCAGACTTGCGATAATTTTGATGGTTTCTCAACCATTCCTTAACTTCGAACTCCCCTTTCTCGCGAACGGATAGACGAACTCGAGAAATTCCTGTTGCACCTGAAAGCAGAAACTCGCCCGATTACAACGGTAAGTGTATTTTTCCCCTAGGCCTTTGTAGTTATTTGTTTCGAGTATCAGACTTGCGATAATTTTGATGGTTTCTCAACCATTCCTTAACTTCAAACTCCCATATCTCGCGAACGGATTGACGAACTCGAGAAATTCCTGTTGCATCTGAAAGCAGAAACTCGCCCGATTTCAACGGTATGTGCATTTTTGCCCTAGGCCATTGTACTTATTGGTTTCGAGGATCAGACTTGCGAAAGTTTTGATGGTTTCTCAAACATTCCTTAACTTCAAACTCCCATATCTCGCGAACGGATTGACGAACTCGAGAAATTCCTGTTGCATCAGAAAGCAGAAACTCACCCGATTACAACGGTATGTGTATTTTTCCCCTAGGCCTTTGTAGTTATTTGTTTCGAGTATCAGACTTGCGATAATTTTGATGGTTTCTCAACCATTCCTTAACTTCGAACTCCCCTTTCTCGCGAACGGATAGACGAACTCGGGAAATTCCTGTTGCACCTGAAAGCAGAAACTCGCCCGATTACAACGGTACGTGTATTTTTGCCCTAGGCCATAGTAGTTATTGGTTTCGAGTATCAGACTTGCGAAAATTTTGATGATTCCTCAACCATTCCTTAACTTCAAACTACCATATCTCGCGAACGGATTGACGAACTCCAGAAATTCCTGTTGCATCTGAAAGCAGAAACTCGACCGATTACAACGGTATGTGCATTTTTCCCCTATGCCTTTGTAGTTATTGGTTTCGAGTATCAGACTTGCGATAATTTTGATGGTTTCTCAAGCACTCCTTAACTTCAAACTCCCATATCTCATGAACGGAATGACGAACTGGAGAAATTCCTGTTGCATCTGAAAGTAGAAACTCGTCCGATTACAACGGTATGTGTATTTTTGCCCTAGGCCATAGTTGTTATTGGTTTCGAGTATCAGACATGCGAAAATTTTGATGATTTCTCAACCATTCCTTAACTTCAAACTCCCATATCTCGCGAACGCATTGACGAACTCGAGAAATTCCTGTTGTATCTGAAAGTAGAAACTCGCCCGATTACAATGGTGTGTGTCCTTTTCCCCTAGGCCATTCCAGTTATTGGTTTCGAGTATCAGACCAGCGAAAATTTTGATGGTTTCTCAACCATTCCTTAACTTCAAACTCCCATATCTCGCGCACGGATTGACGAACTCGAGAAATTCCTGTTGCATCTGAAAGCAGAAACTCGCCCGATTTCAACGGTATGTGCATTTTTGACCTAGGCCATAGTAGTTATTGGTTTCGAGTATCAGACTTGCGAAAATTGTGATTGTTTCTCAACCATTCCTTAATTTCAAACTCCCATATCTCCCGAACGGATTGACGATCTCGAGAAATTCCCGTTGCATCTGGAAGTAGAAACTCGCCCGCTTACAACGGTATGTGTATTATTCCCCTAGGCCATTGTAGTTATTGGTTTCGAGTATCAGACTTGCGAAAATTTGATGGTTTCTCAACCATTCCTTAACTTCAAACTCCCATTTCTCGCGAACAGATTGACGAACTCGAGAAATTCCTGTTGCATCTGATAGCAGAAACTCGCCCGATTACAACGGTATGTGTATTTTTGCCCCAGGCCATTCTAGTTATTGTTTTCGAGTATCAGACTTGCGAAAATTTTGATGATTTCCCAACCATTCGTTAACTTCAAACTCCCATATCTCGCGAACGCATTGACGAACTCGAGAAGTTCCTATTGTGACTGAAAGTACACACTCTCCCGATTACAATGGTGTGCGTACTTTTCCCCTAGGCCATTCCAGTTATTCGTTTCTAGCATCAGACCAGCGAAAATTTTGATGGTTTCTCAACCATTCCTTAACTTCATACTCCCATATCTCGCGAACGGAATGACGAACTCGAGAAATTCCTGTTGCATCTGAAAGTAGAAACTCGTCCGATTACAACGGTATGTGTATTTTTGCCCTAGGCCATAGTTGTTATTGGGTTCGAGTATCAGACATGCGAAAATTTTGATGATTTCTCAACCATTCCTTAAATTCAAACTCCCATATCTCGCGAACGCATTGACGACCTCGAGAAATTCCTGTTGCATCTGAAAGCAGAAACTCGTCCGATTACAACGGTATGTGTATTTTTGCCCTAGGCCATAGTTATTATTGGGTTCGAGTATCAGACATGCGAAAATTTTGATGATTTCTCAACCATTCCTTAACTTCAAACTCCCATATCTCGCGAACGCATTGACGAACTCGAGAAATTCCTGTTGTATCTGAAAGTAGAAACTCGCCCGATTACAATGGTGTGTGTACTTTACCCCTAGGCCATTCCAGTTATTGGTTTCGAGTATCAGACCGGCGAAGATTTTGATGGTTCCTCAACCATTCCTTAACTTCAAACTCCCATATCTCGCGAACGGATTGACGAACTCGAGAATTTCCTATTGCATCTGAAAGCAGAAACTCGCCCGATTACAACGGTACGTGTATTTTTCCCCTAGGCCTTTGTAGTTATTGTTTTCGAGTATCAGACCAGCGAAAATTTTGATGGTTTCTCAACCATTCCTTAACTTCAAACTCCCATATCTCGCGCACGGATTGACGAACTCGAGAAATTCCTGTTGCATCTGAAAGCAGAAACTCGCCCGATTTCAACGGTATGTGCATTTTTGACCTAGGCAATAGTAGTTATTGGTTTCGAGTATCAGACTTGCGAAAATTGTGATTGTTTCTCAACCATTCCTTAATTTCAAACTCCCATATCTCCCGAACGGTTTGACGAACTCGAGAAATTCATGTTGCATCTGGAAGTAGAAACTCGCCCGCTTACAACGGTATGAGTATTATTCCCCTAGGCCATTGTAGTTATTGGTTTCGAGTATCAGACTTGCGAAAATTTGATGGTTTCTCAACCATTCCTTAACTTCAAACTCCCATTTCTCGCGAACGGATTGACGAACTCGAGAAATTCCAGTTGCATCTGAAAGCAGAAACTCGCCCGATTACAACGGTATGTGTATTTTTCCCCTAGGCCATTGTAGTTATTGTTTTCGAGTATCAGACTTGCGAAAATTTTGATGATTCCTCAACCATTCCTTAACTTCAAGCTCCCATATCTCGCGAACGCATTGACGAACTCGAGAAATTCCTATTGTATCTGAAAGTAGAAACTCGCCCGATTACAATGGTGTGTGTACTTTTCCCCTAGGCCATTCCAGTTATTGGTTTCGAGTATCAGACCAGCGAAAATTTTGATGGTTTCTCAACCATTCCTTAAATTTAACCTCCCATATCTCGCGCACGGATTGACGAACTCGAGAAATTCCTGTTGCATCTGAAAGTGGAAACTCGCGCGATTACAAAGGTATGTGCATTTCTCCCCTAGGCCTTTGTTGTTATTGGTTTCAAGTATCAGACTTGCGAAAATTTTGGTGGTTTCTCAACCATTCCTTAACTTCAAGCTCCCATATCTCGCGAACGCATTGACGAACTCGAGAAATTCCTATTGTATCTGAAAGAAGAAACTGGCCCGATTACAATGGTGTGTGTACTTTTCCCCTAGGCCGTTCCAGTTATTGGTTTCGAGTATCAGAATTGCGAAAATTTTGATGGTTTCTCAAGCATTCCTTAATTTCAAACTCCCATATCTCGCGCACGGATTGACGAACTCGAGAAATTCCTGTTGCATCGGATAGTAGAAACTCGCCGGATTACAATGTTGTGTGTACTTTTCCCCTAGGCCATTCCAGTTATTTGTTTCTAGCATCAGAATTGCGAAAATTTTGATGGTTTCTCAACCATTACTTAACTTCAAACTCCCATATCTCGCGAACGGAATGACGAACTCGAGAAATTCCTGTTGCATGTGAAAGTAGAAACTCGCCCGATTACGACGGTATGTGAATTTTTCCCCTAGGCCTTTGTAGTTATTGGTTTCGAGTATCAGACTTGTGAAAATTTTCATGGTTTCTCCACCAATCCTTAACTTCAAACTCCCATATCTCGCGCACGGATTGACAAACTCGAGAAATTCCTGTTGCATCTGAAAGTGGAAACTCGCGCGATTACAAAGGTATGTGCATTTCTCCCCTAGGCCTTTGTAGTTATTGGTTTCGGGTATCAGACTTGCGAAAATTTTGATGGTTTCTCAACCATACCTTAACTTCAAACTCCCATATCTCGCGAACGGATTGACGAACTCGAGAAATTCCTGTTGCCTGTGATAGCAGAAACTCGCCCGATTACAACGGTATGTGTATTTTTGCCCTAGGCCATAGTTGTTATTGGGTTCGAGTATCAGACATGCGAAAATTTTGATGATTTCTCAACCATTCCTTAACTTCAAACTCCCATATCTCGCGAACGCATTGACGACCTCGAGAAATTCCTGTTGCATCTGAAAGCAGAAACTCGCCCGATTTCAACGGTATGTGCATTTTTGACCTAGGCCATTCCAGTTATTGGTTTCGAGTATCAGACCAGCGAAAATTTTGATGGTTTCTCAACCATTCCTTAACTTCAAACTCCCATATCTCGCGAACGCATTGACGAACTCGAGAAATTCCTATTGTGTCTGAAAGTACAAACTCTCCCGATTACAATGGTATGTGTATTTTTGCCCTAGGCCATAGTTGTTATTGGTTTCGAGTATCAGACATGCGAAAATTTTGATGATTTCTCAACCATTCCTTAACTTCAAACTCCCATATCTCGCGAACGCATTGACGAACTCGAGAAATTCCTGTTGTATCTGAAAGTAGAAACTCGCCCGATTACAATGGTGTGTGTCCTTTTCCCCTAGGCCATTCCAGTTATTGGTTTCGAGTATCAGACCAGCGAAAATTTTGATGGTTTCTCAACCATTCCTTAACTTCAAACTCCCATATCTCGCGCACGGATTGACGAACTCGAGAAATTCCTGTTGCATCTGAAAGCAGAAACTCGCCCGATTTCAACGGTATGTGCATTTTTGACCTAGGCCATAGTAGTTATTGGTTTCGAGTATCAGACTTGCGAAAATTGTGATTGTTTCTCAACCATTCCTTAATTTCAAACTCCCATATCTCCCGAACGGATTGACGATCTCGAGAAATTCCTGTTGCATCTGGAAGTAGAAACTCGCCCGCTTACAACGGTATGTGTATTATTCCCCTAGGCCATTGTAGTTATTGGTTTCGAGTATCAGACTTGCGAAAATTTGATGGTTTCTCAACCATTCCTTAACTTCAAACTCCCATTTCTCGCGAACGGATTGACGAACTCGAGAAATTCCGGTTGCATCTGAAAGCAGAAACTCGCCCGATTACAACGGTATGTGTATTTTTCCCCTAGGCCATTGTAGTTATTGGTTTCGAGTATAAGACTTGCGAAAATTTGGTGGTTTCAAAACCATTCCTTAACTTCAAACTCCCATATCTCGCGAACGGATTGACGAACTCGAGAGTTTCCTATTGCATCTGGAAGTAGAAACTCGCCCGATTACAACGGTATGTGTGTTGTTCCCCTAGGCCATTGTAGTTATTGGTTTCGAGTATCAGACTTGGGAAAATTTTCATGGTTTCTCCACCATTCCTTAACTTCAAACTCCCATATCTCGCGCACGGATTGACGAACTCGAGAAATTCCTGTTGCATCTGAACGTGGAAACCCGCGCGATTACAAAGGTATGTGCATTTTTCCCCTAGGCCTTTGTTGTTATTGGTTTCAAGTATCAGACTTGCGAAAATTTTGGTGGTTTCTCAACCATTCCTTAACTTCAAGCTCCCATATCTCGCGAACGCATTGACGAACTCGAGAAATTCCTATTGTATCTGAAAGAAGAAACTCGCCCGATTACAATGGTGTGTGTACTTTTCCCCTAGGCCGTTCCAGTTATTGGTTTCGAGTATCAGAATTGCGAAAATTTTGATGGTTTCTCAACCATTCCTTAACTTCAAACTCCCATATCTCGCGAACGGAATGACGAACTCGAGAAATTCCTGTTGCATCTGAAAGTGGAAACTCGCCCGATTACAAAGGTATGTGCATTTTTACCCTAGGCCTTTGTAGTTATTGGTTTCGGGTATCAGACTTGCGAAAATTTTGATGGTTTCTCAACCATACCTTAACTTCAAACTCCCATATCTCGCGAACGGATTGACGAACTCGAGAAATTCCTGTTGCATCTGATAGCAGAAACTCGCCCGATTACAACGGTATGTGTATTTTTGCCCCAGGCCATTCTAGTTATTGTTTTCGAGTATCAGACTTGCGAAAATTTTGATGATTTCCCAACCATTCGTTAACTTCAAACTCCCATATCTCGCGAACGCATTGACGAACTCGAGAAGTTCCTATTGTGACTGAAAGTACACACTCTCCCGATTACAATGGTGTGCGTACTTTTCCCCTAGGCCATTCCAGTTATTCGTTTCTAGCATCAGACCAGCGAAAATTTTGATGGTTTCTCAACCATTCCTTAACTTCATACTCCCATATCTCGCGAACGGAATGACGAACTCGAGAAATTCCTGTTGCATCTGAAAGTAGAAACTCGTCCGATTACAACGGTATGTGTATTTTTGCCCTAGGCCATAGTTGTTATTGGGTTCGAGTATCAGACATGCGAAAATTTTGATGATTTCTCAACCATTCCTTAAATTCAAACTCCCATATCTCGCGAACGCATTGACGACCTCGAGAAATTCCTGTTGCATCTGAAAGCAGAAACTCGTCCGATTACAACGGTATGTGTATTTTTGCCCTAGGCCATAGTTATTATTGGGTTCGAGTATCAGACATGCGAAAATTTTAATGATTTCTCAACCATTCCTTAACTTCAAACTCCCATATCTCGCGAACGCATTGACGAACTCGAGAAATTCCTGTTGTATCTGAAAGTAGAAACTCGCCCGATTACAATGGTGTGTGTACTTTACCCCTAGGCCATTCCAGTTATTGGTTTCGAGTATCAGACCGGCGAAGATTTTGATGGTTCCTCAACCATTCCTTAACTTCAAACTCCCATATCTCGCGAACGGATTGACGAACTCGAGAATTTCCTATTGCATCTGAAAGCAGAAACTCGCCTGATTACAACGGTACGTGTATTTTTCCCCTAGGCCTTTGTAGTTATTGTTTTCGAGTATCAGACTTGCGAAAATTTTGGTGATTCCTCAACCATTCCTTCACTTCATGCTCCCATATCTCGCGAACGCATTGACGAACTCGAGAAATTCCTATTGTATCTGAAAGTAGAAACTCGCCCGATTACAATGGTGTGTGTCCTTTTCCCCTAGGCCATTCCAGTTATTGGTTTCGAGTATCAGACCAGCGAAAATTTTGATGGTTTCTCAACCATTCCTTAACTTCAAACTCCCATATCTCGCGCACGGATTGACGAACTCGAGAAATTCCTGTTGCATCTGAAAGCAGAAACTCGCCCGATTTCAACGGTATGTGCATTTTTGACCTAGGCAATAGTAGTTATTGGTTTCGAGTATCAGACTTGCGAAAATTGTGATTGTTTCTCAACCATTCCTTAATTTCAAACTCCCATATCTCCCGAACGGATTGACGAACTCGAGAAATTCATGTTGCATCTGGAAGTAGAAACTCGCCCGCTTACAACGGTATGAGTATTATTCCCCTAGGCCATTGTAGTTATTGGTTTCGAGTATCAGACTTGCGAAAATTTGATGGTTTCTCAACCATTCCTTAACTTCAAACTCCCATTTCTCGCGAACGGATTGACGAACTCGAGAAATTCCAGTTGCATCTGAAAGCAGAAACTCGCCCGATTACAACGGTATGTGTATTTTTCCCCTAGGCCATTGTAGTTATTGTTTTCGAGTATCAGACTTGCGAAAATTTTGATGATTCCTCAACCATTCCTTAACTTCAAGCTCCCATATCTCGCGAACGCATTGACGAACTCGAGAAATTCCTATTGTATCTGAAAGTAGAAACTCGCCCGATTACAATGGTGTGTGTACTTTTCCCCTAGGCCATTCCAGTTATTGGTTTCGAGTATCAGACCAGCGAAAATTTTGATGGTTTCTCAACCATTCCTTAAATTTAACCTCCCATATCTCGCGCACGGATTGACGAACTCGAGAAATTCCTGTTGCATCTGAAAGTGGAAACTCGCGCGATTACAAAGGTATGTGCATTTCTCCCCTAGGCCTTTGTTGTTATTGGTTTCAAGTATCAGACTTGCGAAAATTTTGGTGGTTTCTCAACCATTCCTTAACTTCAAGCTCCCATATCTCGCGAACGCATTGACGAACTCGAGAAATTCCTATTGTATCTGAAAGAAGAAACTGGCCCGATTACAATGGTGTGTGTACTTTTCCCCTAGGCCGTTCCAGTTATTGGTTTCGAGTATCAGAATTGCGAAAATTTTGATTGTTTCTCAACCATTCCTTAACTTCAAACTCCCATATCTCGCGAACGGAATGACGAACTCGAGAAATTCCTGTTGCATCTGAAAGTGGAAACTCGCCCGAATACAAAGGTATGTGCATTTTTACCCTAGGCCTTTGTAGTTATTGGTTTCGGGTATCAGACTTGCGAAAATTGTGATGGTTTCTCAACCATTCCTTAATTTCAAACTCCCATATCTCCCGAACGGATTGACGAACTCGAGAAATTCCTGTTGCATCTGGAAGTAGAAACTCGCCCGCTTACAACGGTATGTGTATTATTCCCCTAGGCCATTGTAGTTATTGGTTTCGAGTATCAGACTTGCGAAAATTTGATGGTTTCTCAACCATTCCTTAACTTCAAACTCCCATTTCTCGCGAACGGATTGACGAACTCGAGAAATTCCTGTTGCATCTGAAAGCAGAAACTCGCCCGATTACAACGGTATGTGTATTTTTCCCCTAGGCCATTGTAGTTATTGGTTTCGAGTATAAGACTTGCGAAAATTTGGTGGTTTCAAAACCATTCCTTAACTTAAAATTCCCATATCTCCCGAACGGATTGGCGAACTCGAGAAATTCCTGTTGCATCTGGAAGTAGAAACTCGCCCGATTACAACGGTATGTGTATTGTTCCCCTAGGCCATTGTAGTTATTGGTTTCGAGTATCAGACTTGCGAAAATTTTGTGGTTTCTCAACCATTCCTTAACTTCAAACTCCCATTTCTCGCGAACGGATTGACGAACTCGAGAAATTCCTGTTGCATCTGATAGCAGAAACTCGCCCGAATACAACGGTATGTGTATTTTTGCCCCACGCCATTGTAGTTATTGTTTTCGAGTATCAGACTTGCGAAAATTTTGATGATTCCTCAACCATTCCTTAACTTCAAGCTCCCATATCTCGCGAACGCATTGACGAACTCGAGAAATTCCTATTGTATCTGAAAGAAGAAACTGGCCCGATTACAATGGTGTGTGTACTTTTCCCCTAGGCCGTTCCAGTTATTGGTTTCGAGTATCAGAATTGCGAAAATTTTGATGGTTTCTCAACCATTCCTTAACTTCAAACTCCCATATCTCGCGAACGGAATGACGAACTCGAGAAATTCCTGTTGCATCTGAAAGTGGAAACTCGCCCGACTACGACGGTATGTGAATTTTTCCCCTAGGCCTTTGTAGTTATTGGTTTCGAGTATCAGACTTGCGAAAATTGTGATGGTTTCTCAACCATTCCTTAACTTCAAACTCCCATATCTCCCGAACGGATTGACGAACTCGAGAAATTCCTGTTGCATCTGGAAGTAGAAACTCGCCCGCTTACAACGGTATGTGTATTATTCCCGTAGGCCATTGTAGTTATTGGTTTCGAGTATCAGACTTGCGAAAATTTGATGGTTTCTCAACCATTCCTTAACTTCAGACTCCCATATCTCGCGAACGCATTGACGAACTCGAAAAATTCCTCTTGTATCTGAAAGTAGAAACTCGCCCGATTACAATGGTGAGAGTACTTTACCCCTAGGCCATTCCAGTTATTTGTTTCGAGTATCAGACCAGCGAAAATTTTGATGGTTTCTCAAACATTCCTTAACTTCAAAATCTCATATCTCGCGAACGGAATGACGAACTCGAGAAATTGCTGTTGCATCTGAAAGTAGCAACTCGCCCGATTACAATGGTGTGTGTACTTTTCCCCTAGGCCATTCCAGTTATTCGTTTCTAGCATCAGAATTGCGAAAATTTTGATGGTTTCTCAACCATTCCTTAACTTCAAACTCCCATATCTCGCGAACGGAATGACGAACTCGAGAAATTCCTGTTGCATCTGAAAGTGGAAACTCGCCCGATTATAAAGGTATGTGCATTTTTACCCTAGGCCTTTGTAGTTATTGGTTTCGTGTATCAGACTTGCGAAAATTTTGATGGTTTCTCAAGCAGTCCTTAACTTCAAACTCCCATATCTCGCGAACGGATTGACGAACTCGAGAAATTCCTGTTGCATCTGAAAGCAGAAACTCGCCAGATTACAACGGTACGTGTATTTTTGCCCTAGGCCATATTGTTATTGGGTTCGAGTATCAGACATGCGAAAATTTGATGATTTCTCAACCATTCCTTAACTTCAAACTCCCATATCTCGCGAACGCATTGACGAACTCGAGAAATTCCTGTTGCATCTGAAAGCAGAAACTCGTCCGAATACAACGGTGTGTGTATTTTTTCCCTAGGCCATAGTTGTTATTGGGGTCGAGTATCAGACATGCGAAAATTTGATGATTTCTCAACCATTCCTTAACTTCAAACTCCCATATCTCGCGAACGCATTGACGAACTCGAGAAATTCCTGTTGTATCTGAAAGTAGAAACTCGGCCGATTACAATGGTGTGTGTACTTTACCCTAGTCCATTCCAGTTATTGGTTTCGAGTATCAGACCTGCGAAGATTTAGTTGGTTTCTCAACCATTCTTTAACTTCAAACTCCCATATCTCGCGAACGATTGACGAACTCGAGAATTTCCAATTGCATCTGAAAGCAGAAACTCGCCCGATTACAACGGTACGTGTATTTTTCCCCTAGGCTTTGTAGTTATTGGTTTCGAGTATCAGACTTGCGAAAATTTTGATGGTTTCTCAACCATTCCTTAACTTCACACTCCCATATCTCGCGAACGGAATGACGAACTCGAGAAATTCCTGTTGCATCTGAAAGTGGAAACTCGCCCGATTATAAACGTATGTGCATTTTTACCCTAGGCCTTTGTAGTTATTGGTTTCGAGTATCAGACTTGCGAAATTGTGATGGTTTCTCAACCATTCCTTAATTTCAAACTCCCATATCTCCGAACGGATTGACGAACTCGAGAAATTCCTGTTGTATCTGAAAGTAGAAACTCGCCCGATTACAATGGTGTGTGTACTTTACCCCTAGGCCATTCCAGTTATTGGTTTCGAGTATCAGACCGGCGAAGATTTTGATGGTTCCTCAACCATTCCTTACTTCAAACTCCCATATCTCGCGAACGGATTGACGAACTCGAGAATTTCCTATTGCATCTGAAAGCAGAAACTCGCCCGATTACAACGGTACGTGTATTTTTCCCCTAGGCCTTTGTAGTTATTGTTTTCGAGTATCAGACTTGCGAAAATTTTGGTGATTCCTCAACCATTCCTTCACTTCATGCTCCCATATCTCGCGAACGCATTGACGAACTCGAGAAATTCCTATTGTATCTGAAAGTAGAAACTCGCCCGATTACAATGGTGTGTGTCCTTTTCCCCTAGGCCATTCCAGTTATTGGTTTCGAGTATCAGACCAGCGAAAATTTTGATGGTTTCTCAACCATTCCTTAACTTCAAACTCCCATATCTCGCGCACGGATTGACGAACTCGAGAAATTCCTGTTGCATCTGAAAGCAGAAACTCGCCCGATTTCAACGGTATGTGCATTTTTGACCTAGGCAATAGTAGTTATTGGTTTCGAGTATCAGACTTGCGAAAATTGTGATTGTTTCTCAACCATTCCTTAATTTCAAACTCCCATATCTCCCGAACGGATTGACGAACTCGAGAAATTCATGTTGCATCTGGAAGTAGAAACTCGCCCGCTTACAACGGTATGAGTATTATTCCCCTAGGCCATTGTAGTTATTGGTTTCGAGTATCAGACTTGCGAAAATTTGATGGTTTCTCAACCATTCCTTAACTTCAAACTCCCATTTCTCGCGAACGGATTGACGAACTCGAGAAATTCCAGTTGCATCTGAAAGCAGAAACTCGCCCGATTACAACGGTATGTGTATTTTTCCCCTAGGCCATTGTAGTTATTGTTTTCGAGTATCAGACTTGCGAAAATTTTGATGATTCCTCAACCATTCCTTAACTTCAAGCTCCCATATCTCGCGAACGCATTGACGAACTCGAGAAATTCCTATTGTATCTGAAAGTAGAAACTCGCCCGATTACAATGGTGTGTGTACTTTTCCCCTAGGCCATTCCAGTTATTGGTTTCGAGTATCAGACCAGCGAAAATTTTGATGGTTTCTCAACCATTCCTTAAATTTAACCTCCCATATCTCGCGCACGGATTGACGAACTCGAGAAATTCCTGTTGCATCTGAAAGTGGAAACTCGCGCGATTACAAAGGTATGTGCATTTCTCCCCTAGGCCTTTGTTGTTATTGGTTTCAAGTATCAGACTTGCGAAAATTTTGGTGGTTTCTCAACCATTCCTTAACTTCAAGCTCCCATATCTCGCGAACGCATTTACGAACTCGAGAAATTCCTATTGTATCTGAAAGAAGAAACTGGCCCGATTACAATGGTGTGTGTACTTTTCCCCTAGGCCGTTCCAGTTATTGGTTTCGAGTATCAGAATTGCGAAAATTTTGATTGTTTCTCAACCATTCCTTAACTTCAAACTCCCATATCTCGCGAACGGAATGACGAACTCGAGAAATTCCTGTTGCATCTGAAAGTGGAAACTCGCCCGAATACAAAGGTATGTGCATTTTTACCCTAGGCCTTTGTAGTTATTGGTTTCGGGTATCAGACTTGCGAAAATTGTGATGGTTTCTCAACCATTCCTTAATTTCAAACTCCCATATCTCCCGAACGGATTGACGAACTCGAGAAATTCCTGTTGCATCTGGAAGTAGAAACTCGCCCGCTTACAACGGTATGTGTATTATTCCCCTAGGCCATTGTAGTTATTGGTTTCGAGTATCAGACTTGCGAAAATTTGATGGTTTCTCAACCATTCCTTAACTTCAAACTCCCATTTCTCGCGAACGGATTGACGAACTCGAGAAATTCCGGTTGCATCTGAAAGCAGAAACTCGCCCGATTACAACGGTATGTGTATTTTTCCCCTAGGCCATTGTAGTTATTGGTTTCGAGTATAAGACTTGCGAAAATTTGGTGGTTTCAAAACCATTCCTTAACTTCAAACTCCCATATCTCGCGAACGGATTGACGAACTCGAGAGTTTCCTATTGCATCTGAAAGCAGAAACTCGCCCGATTACAACGGTACGTGTATTTTTCCCCTAGGCCGTTGTAGTTATTGGTTTCGAGTATCAGACTTGCGAAAATTTGATGGTTTCTCAACCATTCCTTAACTTCAAACTCCCATTTCTCGCGAACGGATTGACGAACTCGAGAAATTCCTGTTGCATCTGAAAGCAGAAACTCGCCCGATTACAACGGTATGTGTATTTTTCCCCTAGGCCATTGTAGTTATTGGTTTCGAGTATAAGACTTGCGAAAATTTGGTGGTTTCAAACCATTCCTTAACTTAAAATTCCCATATCTCCCGAACGGATTGGCGAACTCGAGAAATTCCTGTTGCATCTGGAAGTAGAAACTCGCCCGATTACAACGGTATGTGTATTGTTCCCCTAGGCCATTGTAGTTATTGGTTTCGAGTATCAGACTTGCGAAAATTTTGTGGTTTCTCAACCATTCCTTAACTTCAAACTCCCATTTCTCGCGAACGGATTGACGAACTCGAGAAATTCCTGTTGCATCTGATAGCAGAAACTCGCCCGAATACAACGGTATGTGTATTTTTGCCCCACGCCATTGTAGTTATTGTTTTCGAGTATCAGACTTGCGAAAATTTTGATGATTCCTCAACCATTCCTTAACTTCAAGCTCCCATATCTCGCGAACGCATTGACGAACTCGAGAAATTCCTATTGTATCTGAAAGAAGAAACTGGCCCGATTACAATGGTGTGTGTACTTTTCCCCTAGGCCGTTCCAGTTATTGGTTTCGAGTATCAGAATTGCGAAAATTTTGATGGTTTCTCAACCATTCCTTAACTTCAAACTCCCATATCTCGCGAACGGAATGACGAACTCGAGAAATTCCTGTTGCATCTGAAAGTGGAAACTCGCCCGACTACGACGGTATGTGAATTTTTCCCCTAGGCCTTTGTAGTTATTGGTTTCGAGTATCAGACTTGCGAAAATTGTGATGGTTTCTCAACCATTCCTTAATTTCAAACTCCCATATCTCCCGAACGGATTGACGAACTCGAGAAATTCCTGTTGCATCTGGAAGTAGAAACTCGCCCGCTTACAACGGTATGTGTATTATTCCCCTAGGCCATTGTAGTTATTGGTTTCGAGTATCAGACTTGCGAAAATTTGATGGTTTCTCAACCATTCCTTAACTTCAGACTCCCATATCTCGCGAACGCATTGACGAACTCGAAAGATTCCTCTTGTATCTGAAAGTAGAAACTCGTCCGATTACAATGGTGAGAGTACTTTACCCCTAGGCCATTCCAGTTATTTGTTTCGAGTATCAGACCAGCGAAAATTTTGATGGTTTCTCAAACATTCCTTAACTTCAAAATCTCATATCTCGCGAACGGAATGACGAACTCGAGAAATTGCTGTTGCATCTGAAAGTAGCAACTCGCCCGATTACAATGGTGTGTGTACTTTTCCCCTAGGCCATTCCAGTTATTCGTTTCTAGCATCAGAATTGCGAAAATTTTGATGGTTTCTCAACCATTCCTTAACTTCAAACTCCCATATCTCGCGAACGGAATGACGAACTCGAGAAATTCCTGTTGCATCTGAAAGTGGAAACTCGCCCGACTATAAAGGTATGTGCATTTTTACCCTAGGCCTTTGTAGTTATTGGTTTCGTGTATCAGACTTGCGAAAATTTTGATGGTTTCTCAAGCAGTCCTTAACTTCAAACTCCCATATCTCGCGAACGGATTGACGAACTCGAGAAATTCCTGTTGCATCTGAAAGCAGAAACTCGCCAGATTACAACGGTACGTGTATTTTTGCCCTAGGCCATAATTGTTATTGGGTTCGAGTATCAGACATGCGAAAATTTTGATGATTTCTCAACCATTCCTTAACTTCAAACTCCCATATCTCGCGAACGCATTGACGAACTCGAGAAATTCCTGTTGCATCTGAAAGCAGAAACTCGTCCGAATACAACGGTGTGTGTATTTTTGCCTAGGCCATAGTTGTTATTGGGGTCGAGTATCAGACATGCGAAAATTTTGATGATTTCTCAACCATTCCTTAACTTCAAACTCCCATATCTCGCGAACGCATTGACGAACTCGAGAAATTCCTGTTGTATCTGAAAGTAGAAACTCGGCCGATTACAATGGTGTGTGTACTTTACCCCTAGTCCATTCCAGTTATTGGTTTCGAGTATCAGACCTGCGAAGATTTAGTTGGTTTCTCAACCATTCTTTAACTTCAAACTCCCATATCTCGCGAACGGATTGACGAACTCGAGAATTTCCAATTGCATCTGAAAGCAGAAACTCGCCCGATTACAACGGTACGTGTATTTTTCCCCTAGGCCTTTGTAGTTATTGGTTTCGAGTATCAGACTTGCGAAAATTTTGATGGTTTCTCAACCATTCCTTAACTTCACACTCCCATATCTCGCGAACGGAATGACGAACTCGAGAAATTCCTGTTGCATCTGAAAGTGGAAACTCGCCCGATTATAAACGTATGTGCATTTTTACCCTAGGCCTTTGTAGTTATTGGTTTCGAGTATCAGACTTGCGAAAATTTTGATGGTTCTCAAGCAGTCCTTAACTTCAAACTCCCATATCTCGCGAACGGATTGACGAACTCGAGAAACTCCTCTTGCATCTGAAAGCAGAAACTCGCCCGATTACAACGGTACGTGTATTTTTGCCCTAGGCCATAGTAGTTATTGGTTTCGAGTATCAGACTTGCGAAAATTGTGATGGATTCTCAACCATTCCTTAACTTCAAACTCCCATATCTCGCGAACGGATGACGAACTCGAGAAATTCCTGTTGCATCTGAAAGTGGAAACTCGCCCGACTACGACGGTATGTGAATTTTTCCCCTAGGCCTTTGTAGTTATTGGTTTCGAGTATCAGACTTGCGAAAATTGTGATGGTTTCTCAACCATTCCTTAATTTCAAACTCCCATATCTCCCGAACGGATTGACGAACTCGAGAAATCCTGTTGCATCTGGAAGTAGAAACTCGCCCGCTTACAACGGTATGTGCATTATTCCCCTAGGCCATTGTAGTTATTGGTTTCGAGTATCAGACTTGCGAAAATTTGATGGTTTCTCAACCATTCCTTAACTTCAGACTCCCATATCTCGCGAACGCATTGACGAACTCGAAAAATTCTCTTGTATCTGAAAGTAGAAACTCGACCGATTACAATGGTGAGAGTACTTTACCCCTAGGCCATTCCAGTTATTTGTTTCGAGTATCAGACCAGCGAAAATTTTGATGGTTTCTCAAACATTCCTTAACTTCAAAATCTCATATCTCGCGAACGAATGACGAACTCGAGAAATTGCTGTTGCATCTGAAAGTAGCAACTCGCCCGATTACAATGGTGTGTGTACTTTTCCCCTAGGCCATTCCAGTTATTCGTTTCTAGCATCAGAATTGCGAAAATTTTGATGGTTTCTCAACCATTCCTTAACTTCAAACTCCCATATCTCGCGAACGGAATGACGAACTCGAGAAATTCCTGTTGCATCTGAAAGTGGAAACTCGCCCGATTATAAAGGTATGTGCATTTTTACCCTAGGCCTTTGTAGTTATTGGTTTCGTGTATCAGACTTGCGAAAATTTTGATGGTCTCTCAAGCAGTCCTTAACTTCAAACTCCCATATCTCGCGAACGGATTGACGAACTCGAGAAATTCCTGTTGCATCTGAAAGCAGAAACTCGCCAGATTACAACGGTACGTGTATTTTTGCCCTAGGCCATAATTGTTATTGGGTTCGAGTATCAGACATGCGAATATTTTGATGATTTCTCAACCATTCCTTAACTTCAAACTCCCATATCTCGCGAACGCATTGACGAACTCGAGAAATTCCTGTTGCATCTGAAAGCAGAAACTCGTCCGAATACAACGGTGTGTGTATTTTTGCCCTAGGCCATAGTTGTTATTGGGGTCGAGTATCAGACATGCGAAAATTTTGATGATTTCTCAACCATTCCTTAACTTCAAACTCCCATATCTCGCGAACGCATTGACGAACTCGAGAAATTCCTGTTGTATCTGAAAGTAGAAACTCGGCCGATTACAATGGTGTGTGTACTTTACCCCTAGTCCATTCCAGTTATTGGTTTCGAGTATCAGACCTGCGAAGATTTAGTTGGTTTCTCAACCATTCTTTAACTTCAAACTCCCATATCTCGCGAACGGATTGACGAACTCGAGAATTTCCAATTGCATCTGAAAGCAGAAACTCGCCCGATTACAACGGTACGTGTATTTTTCCCCTAGGCCTTTGTAGTTATTGGTTTCGAGTATCAGACTTGCGAAAATTTTGATGGTTTCTCAACCATTCCTTAACTTCACACTCCCATATCTCGCGAACGGAATGACGAACTCGAGAAATTCCTGTTGCATCTGAAAGTGGAAACTCGCCCGATTATAAACGTATGTGCATTTTTACCCTAGGCCTTTGTAGTTATTGGTTTCGAGTATCAGACTTGCGAAAATTTTGATGGTTTCTCAAGCAGTCCTTAACTTCAAACTCCCATATCTCGCGAACGGATTGACGAACTCGAGAAACTCCTCTTGCATCTGAAAGCAGAAACTCGCCCGATTACAACGGTACGTGTATTTTTGCCGTAGGCCATAGTAGTTATTGGTTTCGAGTATCAGACTTGCGAAAATTGTGATGGTTTCTCAACCATTCCTTAACTTCAAACTCCCATATCTCCCGAACGGATTGACGAACTCGAGAAATTCCTGTTGCATCTGGAAGTAGAAACTCGCCCGCTTACAACGGTATGTGTATTGTTCCCCTAGGCCATTGTAGTTATTGGTTGGTTTCGAGTATCAGACTTGCGAAAATTTGATGGTTTCTCAACCATTCCTTAACTTCAAACTCCCATTTCTCGCGAACGGATTGACGAACTCGAGAATTTCCTATTGCATCTGAAAGCAGAAACTCGCCCGATTACAACGGTACGTGTATTTTTCCCCTAGGCCTTTGTAGTTATTGGTTTCGAGTATCAGACTTGCGAAAATTTTGATGGTTTCTCAACCATTCCTTAACTTCAAACTCCCATATCTCGCGAACGGAATGACGAACTCGAGAAATTCCTGTTGCATCTGAAAGTGGAAACTCGCCCGATTATAAAGGTATGTGCATTTTCACCCTAGGCCTTTGTAGTTATTGGTTTCGAGTATCAGACTTGCGAAAATTTTGATGGTTTCTCAAGCAGTCCTTAACTTCAAACTCCCATATGTCGCGAACGGATTGACGAACTCGAGAAATTCCTCTTGCATCTGAAAGCAGAAACCTCGCCCGATTACAACGGTACGTGTATTTTTGCCCTAAGCCATAGTAGTTATTGGTTTCGAGTATCAGACTTGCGAAAATTGTGATGGATTCTCAACCATTCCTTAACTTCAAACTCCCATATCTCCCGAACGGATTGACGAACTCGAGAAATTCCTGTTGCATCTGGAAGTAGAAACTCGCCCGCTTACAACGGTATGTGTATTGTTCCCCTAGGCCATTGTAGTTATTGGTTTCGAGTATCAGACTTGCGAAAATTTGATGGTTTCTCAACCATTCCTTAACTTCAAACTCCCATTTCTCGCGAACGGATTGACGAACTCGAGAATTTCCTCTTGCATCTGAAAGCAGAAACTCGCCCGATTACAACGGTACGTGTATTTTTGCCCTAAGCCATAGTAGTTATTGGTTTCGAGTATCAGACTTGCGAAAATTTTGATGGTTTCTCAACCATTCCTTAACTTCAAACTCCCATATCTCGCGAACGGAATGACGAACTCGAGAAATTCCTGTTGCATCTGAAAGTGGAAACTCGCCCGATTATAAAGGTATGTGCATTTTCACCCTAGGCCTTTGTAGTTATTGGTTTCGAGTATCAGACTTGCGAAAATTTTGATGGTTTCTCAAGCAGTCCTTAACTTCAAACTCCCATATGTCGCGAACGGATTGACGAACTCGAGAAATTCCTCTTGCATCTGAAAGCAGAAACTCGCCCGATTACAACGGTACGTGTATTTTTGCCCTAAGCCATAGTAGTTATTGGTTTCGAGTATCAGACTTGCGAAAATTGTGATGGATTCTCAACCATTCCTTAAATTCAAACTCCCATATCTCCCGAACGGATTGACGAACTCGAGAAATTCCTGTTGCATCTGGAAGTAGAAACTCGCCCGCTTACAACGGTATGTGTATTGTTCCCCTAGGCCATTGTAGTTATTGGTTTCGAGTATCAGACTTGCGAAAATTTTATGGTTTCTCAACCATTCCTTAACTTCAAACTCCCATTTCTCGCGAACGGATTGACGAACTCGAGAAATTCCTGTTGCATCTGAAAGCAGAAACTCGCCCGATTACAACGGTGTGTGCATTTTTCCCCTAGGCCATTGTAGTTATTGGTTTCGAGTATAAGACTTACGAAAATTTGGTGGTTTCAAAACCATTCCTTCACTTCAAACTCCCATATCTCCCGAACGCATTGACGAACTCGAGAAATTCCTGTTGTATCTGAAAGTAGAAACTCGCCCGATTACAATGGTGTGTGTACTTTACCCCTAGGCCATTCCAGTTATTGGTTTCGAGTTTCAGACCGGCGAAGATTTAGTTGGTTTCTCAACCATTCCTTAACTTCAAACTCCCATATCTCGCGAACGGATTGACGAACTCGAGAATTTCCTATTGCATCTGAAAGCAGAAACTCGCCCGATTACAACGGTACGTGTATTTTTCCCCTAGGCCTTTGTAGTTATTAGTTTCGAGTATCAGACTTGCGAAAATTTTGATGGTTTCTCAACCATTCCTTAACTTCAAACTCCCATATCTCGCGAACGGAATGACGAACTCGAGAAATTCCTGTTGCATCTGAAAGTGGAAACTCGCCCGATTATAAAGGTATGTGCATTTTTACCCTAGGCCTTTGTAGTTATTGGTTTCGAGTATCAGACTTGCGAAAATTTTGATGGTTTCTCAAGCAGTCCTTAACTTCAAACTCCCATATCTCGCGAACGGATTGACGAACTCGAGAAATTCCTCTTGCATCTGAAAGCAGAAACTCGCCCGATTACAACGGTACGTGTATTTTTGCCCTAGGCCATTGTAGTTATTGGTTTCGAGTATCAGACTTGCGAAAATTGTGATGGTTTCTCAACCATTCCTTAACTTCAAACTCCCATATCTCCCGAACGGATTGACGAACTCGAGAAATTCCTGTTGCATCTGGAAGTAGAAACTCGCCCGCTTACAACGGTATGTGTATTGTTCCCCTAGGCCATTGTAGTTATTTGTTTCGAGTATCAGACTTGCGAAAATTTGATGGTTTCTCAACCATTCCTTAACTTCAAGCTCCCATTTCTCGCGAACGGATTGACGAACTCGAGAATTTCCTATTGCATCTGAAAGCAGAAACTCGCCCGATTACAACGGTACGTGTATTTTTCCCCTAGGCCTTTGTAGTTATTGGTTTCGAGTATCAGACTTGCGAAAATTTTGATGGTTTCACAACCATTCCTTAACTTCAAACTCCCATATCTCGCGAACGGAATGACGAACTCGAGAAATTCCTGTTGCATCTGGAAGTGGAAACTCGCCCGATTATAAAGGTATGTGCATTTTCACCCTAGGCCTTTGTAGTTATTGGTTTCGAGTATCAGACTTGCGAAAATTTTGATGGTTTCTCAAGCAGTCCTTAACTTCAAACTCCCATATCTCGCGAACGGATTGACGAACTCGAGAAATTCCTCTTACATCTGAAAGCAGAAACTCGCCCGATTACAACGTTACGTGTATTTTTGCCCTAAGCCATAGTAGTTATTGGTTTCGAGTATCAGACTTGCGAAAATTGTGATGGTTTCTCAACCATTCCTTAACTTCAAACACCCATATCTCCCGAACGGATTGACGAACTCGAGAAATTCCTGTTGCATCTGGAAGTAGAAACTCGCCCGCTTACAACGGTATGTGTATTGTTCCCCTAGGCCATTGTAGTTATTGGTTTCGAGTATCAGACTTGCGAAAATTTTATGGTTTCTCAACCATTCCTTAACTTCAAACTCCCATTTCTCGCGAACGGATTGACGAACTCGAGAAATTCCTGTTGCATCTGAAAGCAGAAACTCGCCCGATTACAACGGTGTGTGCATTTTTCCCCTAGGCCATTGTAGTTATTGGTTTCGAGTATAAGACCGGCGAAGATTTAGTTGATTTCTCAACCATTCCTTAACTTCAAACTCCCATATCTCGCGAAAGGATTGACGAACTCGAGAATTTCCTATTGCATCTGAAAGCAGAAACTCGCCCGATTACAACTGTACGTGTATTTTTCCCCTAGGCCTTTGTAGTTATTGGTTTCGAGTATCAGACTTGCGAAAATTTTGATGGTTTCTCAACCATTCCTTAACTTCAAACTCCCATATCTCGCGAACGGAATGACGAACTCGAGAAATTCCTGTTGCATCTGAAAGTGGAAACTCGCCCGATTATAAAGGTATGTGCATTTTTACCCTAGGCCTTTGTAGTTATTGGTTTCGAGTATCAGACTTGCGAAAATTTTGATGGTTTCTCAAGCAGTCCTTAACTTCAAACTCCCATATCTCGCGAACGGATTGACGAACTCGAGAAATTCCTCTTGCGTCTGAAAGCAGAAACTCGCCCGATTACAACGGTACGTGTATTTTTGCCCTAGGCCATAGTAGTTATTGGTTTCGAGTATCAGACTTGCGAAAATTGTGATGGTTTCTCAACCATTCCTTAACTTCAAACTCCCATATCTCCCGAACGGATTGACGAACTCGAGAAGTTCCTGTTGCATCTGGAAGAGGAAACTCGCCCGCTTACAACGGTATGTGTATTGTTCCCCTAGGCCATTGTAGTTATTGGTTTCGAGTATCAGACTTGCGAAAATTTGATGGTTTCTCAACCATTCCTTAACTTCAAACTCCCATTTCTCGCGAACGGATTGACGAACTCGAGAAATTCCTGTTGCATCTGAAAGCAGAAACTCGCCCGATTACAACAGTATGTGCATTTTTCCCCTAGGCCATTGTAGTTATTGGTTTCGAGTATAAGACTTGCGAAAATTTGGTGGTTTGAAAACCATTCCTTCTCTTCAAACTCCCATATCTCCCGAACGGATTGACGAACTCGAGAAATTCCTCTTGCATCTGAAAGCAGAAACTCGCCCGATTACAACGGTACGTGTATTTTTGCCCTAGGCCATAGTAGTTATTGGTTTCGAGTATCAGACTTGCGAAAATTGTGATGGTTTCTCAACCATTCCTTAACTTCAAACTCCCATATCTCCCGAACGGATTGACGAACTCGAGAAATTCCTGTTGCATCTGAAAGTGGAAACTCGCCCGATTATAAAGGTATGTGCATTTTTACCCTAGGCCTTTGTAGTTATTGGTTTCGAGTATCAGACTTGCGAAAATTTTGATGGTTTCTCAAGCAGTCCTTAACTTCAAACTCCCATATCTCGCGAACGGATTGACGAACTCGAGAAATTCCTCTTGCGTCTGAAAGCAGAAACTCGCCCGATTACAACGGTACGTGTATTTTTGCCCTAGGCCATAGTAGTTATTGGTTTCGAGTATCAGACTTGCGAAAATTTGATGGTTTCTCAACCATTCCTTAACTTCAAACTCCCATTTCTCGCGAACGGATTGACGAACTCAAGAATTTCCTATTGCATCTGAAAGCAGAAACTCGCCCGATTACAACGGTACGTGTATTTTTCCCCTAGGCCTTTGTAGTTATTGGTTTCGAGTATCAGACTTGCGAAAATTTTGATGGTTTCTCAAGCAGTCCTTAACTTCAAACTCCCATATGTCGCGAACGGATTGACGAACTCGAGAAATTCCTCTTGCACCTGAAAGCAGAAACTCGCCCGATTACAACGGTACGTGTATTTTTGCCCTAAGCCATAGTAGTTATTGGTTTCGAGTATCAGACTTGCGAAAATTTGGTGGTTTCAAAACCATTCCTAAACTTCAAACTCCCATATCTCCCGAACGCATTGACGAACTCGAGAAATTCCTGTTGTATCTGAAAGTAGAAACTCGCCCGATTACAATGGTGTGTGTACTTTACCCCTAGGCCATTCCAGTTATTGGTTTCGAGTATCAGACCGGCGAAGATTTAGTTGGTTTCTCAACCATTCCTTAACTTCAAACTCCCATATCTCGCGAAAGGATTGACGAACTCGAGAATTTCCTATTGCATCTGAAAGCAGAAACTCGCCCGATTACAACTGTACGTGTATTTTTCCCCTAGGCCTTTGTAGTTATTGGTTTCGAGTATCAGACTTGCGAAAATTTTGATGGTTTCTCAACAATTCCTTAACTTCAAACTCCCATATCTCGCGAACGGAATGACGAACTCGAGAAATTCCTGTTGCATCTGAAAGTGGAAACTCGCCCGATTACAATGGTGTGTGTACTTTTCCCCTAGGCCATTCCAGTTATTGGTTTCGAGTATCAGACCAGCGAAAATTTTGATGGTTTCTCAACCATTCCTTAACTTCAAACTCCCATATCTCGCGAACGCATTGACGAACTCGAGAAATTCCTGTTGCATCTGGAAGTAGAAACTCGCCCGCTTACAACGGTATGTGTATTGTTCCCCTAGGCCATTGTAGCTATTGGTTTCGAGTATCAGACTTGCGAAAATTTTATGGTTTCTCAACCATTCCTTAACTTCAAACTCCCATTTCTCGCGAACGGATTGACGAACTCGAGAAATTCCTGTTGCATCTGAAAGCAGAAACTCGCCCGATTACAACGGTGTGTGAATTTTTCCCCTAGGCCATTGTAGTTATTGGTTTCGAGTATAAGACTTGCGAAAATTTGGTGGTTTCAAAACCATTCCTTCACTTCAAACTCCCATATCTCCCGAACGCATTGACGAACTCGAGAAATTCCTGTTGTATCTGAAAGTAGAAACTCGCCCGATTACAATGGTGTGTGTACTTTACCCCTAGGCCATTCCAGTTATTGGTTTCGAGTATCAGACCGGCGAAGATTTAGTTGGTTTCTCAACCATTCCTTAACTTCAAACTCCCATATCTCGCGAAAGGATTGACGAACTCGAGAATTTCCTATTGCATCTGAAAGCAGAAACTCGCCCGATTACAACTGTACGTGTATTTTTCCCCTAGGCCTTTGTAGTTATTGGTTTCGAGTATCAGACTTGCGAAAATTTTGATGGTTTCTCAACCATTCCTTAACTTCAAACTCCCATATCTCGCGAACGGAATGACGAAATCGAGAAATTCCTGTTGCATCTGAAAGTGGAAACTCGCCCGATTATAAAGGTATGTGCATTTTTACCCTAGGCCTTTGTAGTTATTGGTTTCGAGTATCAGACTTGCGAAAATTTTGATGGCTTCTCAAGCAGTCCTTAACTTCAAACTCCCATATCTCGCGAACGGATTGACGAACTCGAGAAATTCCTCTTGCGTCTGAAAGCAGAAACTCGCCCGATTACAACGGTACGTGTATTTTTGCCCTAGGCCATAGTAGTTATTGGTTTCGAGTATCAGACTTGCGAAAATTTTGATGGTTTCTCAAGCAGTCCTTAACTTCAAACTCCCATATGTCGCGAACGGATTGACGAACTCGAGAAATTCCTCTTGCACCTGAAAGCAGAAACTCGCCCGATTACAACGGTACGTGTATTTTTGCCCTAAGCCATAGTAGTTATTGGTTTCGAGTATCAGACTTGCGAAAATTTGGTGGTTTCAAAACCATTCCTAAACTTCAAACTCCCATATCTCCCGAACGCATTGACGAACTCGAGAAATTCCTGTTGTATCTGAAAGTAGAAACTCGCCCGATTACAATGGTGTGTGTACTTTACCCCTAGGCCATTCCAGTTATTGGTTTCGAGTATCAGACCGGCGAAGATTTAGTTGGTTTCTCAACCATTCCTTAACTTCAAACTCCCATATCTCGCGAAAGGATTGACGAACTCGAGAATTTCCTATTGCATCTGAAAGCAGAAACTCGCCCGATTACAACTGTACGTGTATTTTTCCCCTAGGCCTTTGTAGTTATTGGTTTCGAGTATCAGACTTGCGAAAATTTTGATGGTTTCTCAACAATTCCTTAACTTCAAACTCCCATATCTCGCGAACGGAATGACGAACTCGAGAAATTCCTGTTGCATCTGAAAGTGGAAACTCGCCCGATTATAAAGGTATGTGCATTTTTACCCTAGGCCTTTGTAGTTATTGGTTTCGAGTATCAGACTTGCGAAAATTTTGATGGTTTCTCAAGCAGTCCTTAGCTTCAAACTCCCATATCTCGCGAACGGATTGACGAACTCGAGAAATTCCTCTTGCATCTGAAAGCAGAAACTCGCCCGATTACAACGGTACGTGTATTTTTGCCCTAGGCCATAGTAGTTATTGGTTTCGAGTATCAGACTTGCGAAAATTTTGATGATTCCTCAACCATTCCTTAACTTCAAGCTCCCATATCTCGCGAACGCATTGACGAACTCGAGAAATTCCTATTGTATCTGAAAGTAGAAACTCGCCCGATTACAATGGTGTGTGTACTTTTCCCCTAGGCCATTCCAGTTATTGGTTTCGAGTATCAGACCAGCGAAAATTTTGATGGTTTCTCAACCATTCCTTAACTTCAAACTCCCATATCTCGCGAACGCATTGACGAACTCGAGAAATTCCTGTTGCATCTGGAAGTAGAAACTCGCCCGCTTACAACGGTATGTGTATTGTTCCCCTAGGCCATTGTAGTTATTGGTTTCGAGTATCAGACTTGCGAAAATTTTATGGTTTCTCAACCATTCCTTAACTTCAAACTCCCATTTCTCGCGAACGGATTGACGAACTCGAGAAATTCCTGTTGCATCTGAAAGCAGAAACTCGCCCGATTACAACGGTGTGTGAATTTTTCCCCTAGGCCATTGTAGTTATTGGTTTCGAGTATAAGACTTGCGAAAATTTGGTGGTTTCAAAACCATTCCTTCACTTCAAACTCCCATATCTCCCGAACGCATTGACGAACTCGAGAAATTCCTGTTGTATCTGAAAGTAGAAACTCGCCCGATTACAATGGTGTGTGTACTTTACCCCTAGGCCATTCCAGTTATTGGTTTCGAGTATCAGACCGGCGAAGATTTAGTTGGTTTCTCAACCATTCCTTAACTTCAAACTCCCATATCTCGCGAAAGGATTGACGAACTCGAGAATTTCCTATTGCATCTGAAAGCAGAAACTCGCCCGATTACAACTGTACGTGTATTTTTCCCCTAGGCCTTTGTAGTTATTGGTTTCGAGTATCAGACTTGCGAAAATTTTGATGGTTTCTCAACCATTCCTTAACTTCAAACTCCCATATCTCGCGAACGGAATGACGAAATCGAGAAATTCCTGTTGCATCTGAAAGTGGAAACTCGCCCGATTATAAAGGTATGTGCATTTTTACCCTAGGCCTTTGTAGTTATTGGTTTCGAGTATCAGACTTGCGAAAATTTTGATGGCTTCTCAAGCAGTCCTTAACTTCAAACTCCCATATCTCGCGAACGGATTGACGAACTCGAGAAATTCCTCTTGCGTCTGAAAGCAGAAACTCGCCCGATTACAACGGTACGTGTATTTTTGCCCTAGGCCATAGTAGTTATTGGTTTCGAGTATCAGACTTGCGAAAATTTTGATGGTTTCTCAAGCAGTCCTTAACTTCAAACTCCCATATGTCGCGAACGGATTGACGAACTCGAGAAATTCCTCTTGCACCTGAAAGCAGAAACTCGCCCGATTACAACGGTACGTGTATTTTTGCCCTAAGCCATAGTAGTTATTGGTTTCGAGTATCAGACTTGCGAAAATTTGGTGGTTTCAAAACCATTCCTAAACTTCAAACTCCCATATCTCCCGAACGCATTGACGAACTCGAGAAATTCCTGTTGTATCTGAAAGTAGAAACTCGCCCGATTACAATGGTGTGTGTACTTTACCCCTAGGCCATTCCAGTTATTGGTTTCGAGTATCAGACCGGCGAAGATTTAGTTGGTTTCTCAACCATTCCTTAACTTCAAACTCCCATATCTCGCGAAAGGATTGACGAACTCGAGAATTTCCTATTGCATCTGAAAGCAGAAACTCGCCCGATTACAACTGTACGTGTATTTTTCCCCTAGGCCTTTGTAGTTATTGGTTTCGAGTATCAGACTTGCGAAAATTTTGATGGTTTCTCAACAATTCCTTAACTTCAAACTCCCATATCTCGCGAACGGAATGACGAACTCGAGAAATTCCTGTTGCATCTGAAAGTGGAAACTCGCCCGATTATAAAGGTATGTGCATTTTTACCCTAGGCCTTTGTAGTTATTGGTTTCGAGTATCAGACTTGCGAAAATTTTGATGGTTTCTCAAGCAGTCCTTAACTTCAAACTCCCATATCTCGCGAACGGATTGACGAACTCGAGAAATTCCTCTTGCATCTGAAAGCAGAAACTCGCCCGATTACAACGGTACGTGTATTTTTGCCCTAGGCCATAGTAGTTATTGGTTTCGAGTATCAGACTTGCGAAAATTTTGATGATTCCTCAACCATTCCTTAACTTCAAGCTCCCATATCTCGCGAACGCATTGACGAACTCGAGAAATTCCTATTGTATCTGAAAGTAGAAACTCGCCCGATTACAATGGTGTGTGTACTTTTCCCCTAGGCCATTCCAGTTATTGGTTTCGAGTATCAGACCAGCGAAAATTTTGATGGTTTCTCAACCATTCCTTAACTTCAAACTCCCATATCTCGCGAACGCATTGACGAACTCGAGAAATTCCTGTTGCATCTGGAAGTAGAAACTCGCCCGCTTACAACGGTATGTGTATTGTTCCCCTAGGCCATTGTAGTTATTGGTTTCGAGTATCAGACTTGCGAAAATTTTATGGTTTCTCAACCATTCCTTAACTTCAAACTCCCATTTCTCGCGAACGGATTGACGAACTCGAGAAATTCCTGTTGCATCTGAAAGCAGAAACTCGCCCGATTACAACGGTGTGTGAATTTTTCCCCTAGGCCATTGTAGTTATTGGTTTCGAGTATAAGACTTGCGAAAATTTGGTGGTTTCAAAACCATTCCTTCACTTCAAACTCCCATATCTCCCGAACGCATTGACGAACTCGAGAAATTCCTGTTGTATCTGAAAGTAGAAACTCGCCCGATTACAATGGTGTGTGTACTTTACCCCTAGGCCATTCCAGTTATTGGTTTCGAGTATCAGACCGGCGAAGATTTAGTTGGTTTCTCAACCATTCCTTAACTTCAAACTCCCATATCTCGCGAAAGGATTGACGAACTCGAGAATTTCCTATTGCATCTGAAAGCAGAAACTCGCCCGATTACAACTGTACGTGTATTTTTCCCCTAGGCCTTTGTAGTTATTGGTTTCGAGTATCAGACTTGCGAAAATTTTGATGGTTTCTCAACCATTCCTTAACTTCAAACTCCCATATCTCGCGAACGGAATGACGAAATCGAGAAATTCCTGTTGCATCTGAAAGTGGAAACTCGCCCGATTATAAAGGTATGTGCATTTTTACCCTAGGCCTTTGTAGTTATTGGTTTCGAGTATCAGACTTGCGAAAATTTTGATGGCTTCTCAAGCAGTCCTTAACTTCAAACTCCCATATCTCGCGAACGGATTGACGAACTCGAGAAATTCCTCTTGCGTCTGAAAGCAGAAACTCGCCCGATTACAACGGTACGTGTATTTTTGCCCTAGGCCATAGTAGTTATTGGTTTCGAGTATCAGACTTGCGAAAATTGTGATGGTTTCTCAACCATTCCTTAACTTCAAACTCCCATATCTCCCGAACGGATTGACGAACTCGAGAAAATCCTGTTGCATCTGGAAGAGGAAACTCGCCCGCTTACAACGGTATGTGTATTGTTCCCCTAGGCCATTGTAGTTATTGGTTTCGAGTATCAGACTTGCGAAAATTTGATGGTTTCTCAACCATTCCTTAACTTCAAACTCCCATTTCTCGCGAACGGATTGACGAACTCGAGAAATTCCTGTTGCATCTGAAAGCAGAAACTCGCCCGATTACAACAGTATGTGCATTTTTCCCCTAGGCCATTGTAGTTATTGGTTTCGAGTACAAGACTTGCGAAAATTAGGTGGTTTCAAAACCATTCCTTCACTTCAAACTCCCATATCTCCCGAACGCATTGACGAACTCGAGAAATTCCTGTTGTATCTGAAAGTAGAAACTCGCCCGATTACAATGGTGTGTGTACTTTACCCCTAGGCCATTCCAGTTATTGGTTTCGAGTATCAGACCGGCGAAGATTTAGTTGGTTTCTCAACCATTCCTTAACTTCAAACTCCCATATCTCGCGAAAGGATTGACGAACTCGAGAATTTCCTATTGCATCTGAAAGCAGAAACTCGCCCGATTACAACTGTACGTGTATTTTTCCCCTAGGCCTTTGTAGTTATTGGTTTCGAGTATCAGACTTGCGAAAATTTGGTGGTTTCAAAACCATTCCTTCACTTCAAACTCCCATATCTCCCGAACGGATTGACGAACTCGAGAAACTCCTCTTGCATCTGAAAGCAGAAACTCGCCCGATTACAACGGTACGTGTATTTTTGCCCTAGGCCATAGTAGTTATTGGTTTCGAGTATCAGACTTGCGAAAATTGTGATGGTTTCTCAACCATTCCTTAACTTCAAACTCCCATATCTCCCGAACGGATTGACGAACTCGAGAAATTCCTATTGCATCTGAAAGCAGAAACTCGCCCGATTACAACGGTACGTGTATTTTTCCCCGAGGCCTTTGTAGTTATTGGTTTCGAGTATCAGACTTGCGAAAATTTTGATGGTTTCTCAACCATTCCTTAACTTCAAACTCCCATATCTCGCGAACGGAATGACGAACTCGAGAAATTCCTGTTGCATCTGAAAGTGGAAACTCGCCCGATTATAAAGGTATGTGCATTTTCACCCTAGGCCTTTGTAGTTATTGGTTTCGAGTATCAGACTTGCGAAAATTTTGATGGTTTCTCAAGCAGTCCTTAACTTCAAACTCCCATATGTCGCGAACGGATTGACGAACTCGAGAAATTCCTCTTGCATCTGAAAGCAGAAACTCGCCCGATTACAACGGTACGTGTATTTTTGCCCTAAGCCATAGTAGTTATTGGTTTCGAGTATCAGACTTGCGAAAATTGTGATGGATTCTCAACCATTCCTTAACTTCAAACTCCCATATCTCCCGAACGGATTGACGAACTCGAGAAATTCCTGTTGCATCTGAAAGCAGAAACTCGCCCGATTACAACGGTGTGTGCATTTTTCCCCTAGGCCATTGTAGTTATTGGTTTCGAGTATAAGACTTGCGAAATTTGGTGGTTTCAAAACCATTCTTTCACTTCAAACTCCATATCTCCCGAATGCATTGACGAACTCGAGAAATTCCTGTTGTATCTGAAAGTAGAAACTCGCCCGATTACAATGGTGTGTGTACTTTACCCCTAGGCCATTCCAGTTATTGGTTTCGAGTATCAGACCGGCGAAGATTTAGTTGGTTTCTCAACCATTCCTTAACTTCAAACTCCCATATCTCGCGAAAGGATTGACGAACTCGAGAATTTCCTATTGCATCTGAAAGTGGAAACTCGCCCGATTATAAAGGTATGTGCATTTTTACCCTAGGCCTTTGTAGTTATTGGTTTCGAGTATCAGACTTGCGAAAATTTTGATGGTTTCTCAAGCAGTCCTTAACTTCAAACTCCCATATCTCGCGAACGGATTGACGAACTCGAGAAATTCCTCTTGCATCTGAAAGCAGAAACTCGCCCGACTACAACGGTACGTGTATTTTTGCCCTAGGCCATAGTAGTTATTGGTTTCGAGTATCAGACTTGCGAAAATTGTGATGGTTTCTCAACCATTCCTTAACTTCAAACTCCCATATCTCCCGAACGGATTGACGAACTCGAGAAATTCCTGTTGCATCTGGAAGTAGAAACTCGCCCGCTTACAACGGTATGTGTATTGTTCCCCTAGGCCATTGTAGTTATTGGTTTCGAGTATCAGACTTGCGAAAATTTGATGGTTTCTCAACCATTCCTTAACTTCAAACTCCCATTTCTCGCGAACGGATTGACGAACTCGAGAATTTCCTATTGCATCTGAAAGCAGAAACTCGCCCGATTACAACGGTACGTGTATTTTTCCCCTAGGCCTTTGTAGTTATTGGTTTCGAGTATCAGACTTGCGAAAATTTTGATGGTTTCTCAACCATTCCTTAACTTCAAACTCCCATATCTCGCTAACGGAATGACGAACTCGAGAAATTCCTGTTGCATCTGAAAGTGGAAACTCGCCCGATTATAAAGGTATGTGCATTTTCACCCTAGGCCTTTGTAGTTATTGGTTTCGAGTATCAGACTTGCGAAAATTTTGATGGTTTCTCTAGCAGTCCTTAAATTCAAACTCCCATATGTCGCGAACGGATTGACGAACTCGAGAAATTCCTCTTGCATCTGAAAGCAGAAACTCGCCCGATTACAACGGTACGTGTATTTTTGCCCTAAGCCATAGTAGTTATTGGTTTCGAGTATCAGACTTGCGAAAATTGTGATGGATTCTCAACCATTCCTTAACTTCAAACTCCCATATCTCCCGAACGGATTGACGAACTCGAGAAATTCCTGTTGCATCTGGAAGTAGAAACTCGCCCGCTTACAACGGTATGTGTATTGTTCCCCTAGGCCATTGTAGTTATTGGTTTCGAGTATCAGACTTGCGAAAATTTTATGGTTTCTCAACCATTCCTTAACTTCAAACTCCCATTTCTCGCGAACGGATTGACGAACTCGAGAAATTCCTGTTGCATCTGAAAGCAGAAACTCGCCCGATTACAACGGTGTGTGCATTTTTCCCTAGGCCATTGTAGTTATTGGTTTCGAGTATAAGACTTGCGAAAATTTGGTGGTTTCAAAACCATTCCTTCACTTCAAACTCCCATATCTCCCGAACGCATTGACGAACTCGAGAATTCCTGTTGTATCTGAAAGTAGAAACTCGCCCGATTACAATGGTGTGTGTACTTTACCCCTAGGCCATTCCAGTTATTGGTTTCGAGTATCAGACCGGCGAAGATTTAGTTGGTTTCTCAACCATTCCTTAACTTCAAACTCCCATATCTCGCGAAAGGATTGACGAACTCGAGAATTTCCTATTGCATCTGAAAGCAGAAACTCGCCCGATTACAACTGTACGTGTATTTTTCCCCTAGGCCTTTGTAGTTATTGGTTTCGAGTATCAGACTTGCGAAAATTTTGATGGTTTCTCAACCATTCCTTAACTTCAAACTCCCATATCTCGCGAACGGAATGACGAACTCGAGAAATTCCTGTTGCATCTGAAAGTGGAAACTCGCCCGATTATAAAGGTATGTGCATTTTTACCCTAGGCCTTTGTAGTTATTGGTTTCGAGTATCAGACTTGCGAAAATTTTGATGGTTTCTCAAGCAGTCCTTAACTTCAAACTCCCATATCTCGCGAACGGATTGACGAACTCGAGAAATTCCTCTTGCGTCTGAAAGCAGAAACTCGCCCGATTACAACGGTACGTGCATTTTTGCCCTAGGCCATAGTAGTTATTGGTTTCGAGTATCAGACTTGCGAAAATTGTGATGGTTTCTCAACCATTCCTTAACTTCAAACTCCCATATCTCCCGAACGGATTGACGAACTCGAGAAATTCCTGTTGCATCTGGAAGAGGAAACTCGCCCGCTTACAACGGTATGTGTATTGTTCCCCTAGGCCATTGTAGGTATTGGTTTCGAGTATCAGACTTGCGAAAATTTGGTGGTTTCTCAACCATTCCTTAACTTCAAACTCCCATTTCTCATGAACGGATTGACGAACTCGAGAAATTCCTGTTGCATCTGAAAGTGGAAACTCGCCCGATTATAAAGGTATGTGCATTTTTACCCTAGGCCTTTGTAGTTATTGGTTTCGAGTATCAGACTTGCGAAAATTTTGATGGTTTCTCAAGCAGTCCTTAACTTCAAACTCCCATATCTCGCGAACGGATTGACGAACTCGAGAAATTCCTCTTGCATCTGAAAGCAGAAACTCGCCCGATTACAACGGTACGTGTATTTTTGCCCTAGGCCATAGTAGTTATTGGTTTCGAGTATCAGACTTGCGAAAATTGTGATGGTTTCTCAACCATTCCTTAACTTCAAACTCCCATATCTCCCGAACGGATTGACGAACTCGAGAAATTCCTGTTGCATCTGGAAGTAGAAACTCGCCCGCTTACAACGGTATGTGTATTGTTCCCCTAGGCCATTGAAGTTATTGGTTTCGAGTATCAGACTTGCGAAAATTTGATGGTTTCTCAACCATTCCTTAACTTCAAACTCCCATTTCTCGCGAACGGATTGACGAACTCGAGAATTTCCTATTGCATCTGAAAGCAGAACCTCGCCCGATTACAACGGTACGTGTATTTTTCCCCTAGGCCTTTGTAGTTATTGGTTTCGAGTATCAGACTTGCGAAAATTTTGATGGTTTCTCAACCATTCCTTAACTTCAAACTCCCATATCTCGCGAACGGAATGACGAACTCGAGAAATTCCTGTTGCATCTGGAAGTGGAAACTCGCCCGATTATAAAGGTATGTGCATTTTCACCCTAGGCCTTTGTAATTATTGGTTTCGAGTATCAGACTTGCGAAAATTTTGATGGTTTCCCAAGCAGTCCTTAACTTCAAACTCCCATATCTCGCGAACGGATTGACGAACTCGAGAAATTCCTCTTGCATCTGAAAGCAGAAACTCGCCCGATTACAACGTTACGTGTATTTTTGCCCTAAGCCATAGTAGTTATTGGTTTCGTGTATCAGACTTGCGAAAATTGTGATGGTTTCTCAACCATTCCTTAACTTCAAACTCCCATATCTCCCGAACGGATTGACGAACTCGAGAAATTCCTGTTGCATCTGGAAGAGGAAACTCGCCCGCTTACAACGGTATGTGTATTGTTCACCTAGGCCATTGTAGGTATTGGTTTCGAGTATCAGACTTGCGAAAATTTGGTGGTTTCAAAACCATTCCTTCACTTCAAACTCCCATATCTCCCGAACGCATTGACGAACTCGAGAAATTCCTGTTGTATCTGAAAGTAGAAACTCGCCCGATTACAATGGTGTGTGTACTTTACCCCTAGGCCATTCCAGTTATTGGTTTCGAGTATCAGACCGGCGAAGATTTAGTTGGTTTCTCAACCATTCCTTAACTTCAAACTCCCATATCTCGCGAAAGGATTGACGAACTCGAGAATTTCCTATTGCATCTGAAAGCAGAAACTCGCCCGATTACAACTGTACGTGTATTTTTCCCCTAGGCCTTTGTAGTTATTGGTTTCGAGTATCAGACTTGCGAAAATTTTGATGGTTTCTCAACCATTCCTTAACTTCAAACTCCCATATCTCGCGAACGGAATGATGAACCCGAGAAATTCCTGTTGCATCTGAAAGTGGAAACTCGCCCGATTATAAAGGTATGTGCATTTTTACCCTAGGCCTTTGTAGTTATTGGTTTCGAGTATCAGACTTGCGAAAATTTTGATGGTTTCTCAAGCAGTCCTTAACTTCAAACTCCATATCTCGCGAACGGATTGACGAACTCGAGAAATTCCTCTTGCGTCTGAAAGCAGAAACTCGCCCGATTACAACGGTACGTGTATTTTTGCCCTAGGCCATAGTAGTAATTGGTTTCGAGTATCTTGTGATGGTTTCTCAACCATTCCTTAACTTCAAACTCCCATTTCTCGCGAACGGATTGACGAACTCGAGAAATTCCTGTTTCATCTGAAAGTGGAAACTCGCCCGATTATAAAGGTATGTGCATTTTTACCCTAGGCCTTTGTAGTTATTGGTTTCGAGTATCAGACTTGCGAAAATTTTGATGGTTTCTCAACCATTCCTTAACTTCAAACTCCCATATCTCGCGAACGGAATGATGAACCCGAGAAATTCCTGTTGCATCTGGAAGAGGAATCTCGCCCGCTTACAACGGTATGTGTATTGTTCCCCTAAGCCATTGTAGGTATTGGTTTCGAGTATCAGACTTGCGAAAATTTGGTGGTTTCTCAACCATTCCTTAACTTCAAACTCCCATTTCTCATGAACGGATTGACGAACTCGAGAAATTCCTGTTGCATCTGATAGCAGAAACTCGCCCGATTACAACGGTACGTGTATTTTTGCCCCAGGCCATTGTAGTTATTGTTTTCCAGTATCATACTTGCGAAAATTTTGATGATTCCTCAACCATTCCTTAACTTCAAGCTCCCATATCTCGCGAACGCATTGACGAACTCGAGAAATTCCTATTGTATCTGAAAGTAGAAACTCGCCCGATTACAACGGTGTGTGTACTTTTCCCCTAGGCCATTCCAGTTATTGGTTTCGAGTATCAGACCGGCGAAGATTTAGTTGGTTTCTCAACCATTCCTTAACTTCAAACTCCCATATCTCGCGAATGGATTGACGAACTCGAGAATTTCCTATTGCATCTGAAAACAGAAACTCGCCCGATTACAACGGTACGTGTATTTTTCCCCTAGGCCTTTGTAGTTATTGGTTTCGAGTATCAGACTTGCGATAATTTTGATGGTTTCTCAACCATTCCTTAACTTCAAACTCCCATATCTCCTGAACGGATTGACGAACTCGAGAAATTCCTGTTGCATCTGGAAGAGGAAACTCGCCCGCTTACAACGGTATGTGTATTGTTCCCCTAGGCCATTGTAGTTATTGGTTTCGAGTATCAGACTTGCGAAAATTTGATGGTTTCTCAACCATTCCTTAACTTCAAACTCCCATTTCTCGCGAACGGATTGACGAACTCGAGAAATTCCTGTTTCATCTGAAAGCAGAAACTCGCCCGATTACAACAGTATGTGCATTTTTCCCCTAGGCTATTGTAGTTATTGGTTTCGAGTATAAGACTTGCGAAAATTTGGTGGTTTCAAAACCATTCCTTCACTTCAAACTCCCATATCTCCCGAACGGATTGACGAACTCGAGAAATTCCTGTTGCATCTGGAAGTAGAAACTCGCCCGTATACAACGGTATGTGTATTGTTCCCCTAGGCCATTGTAGTTATTGGTTTCGAGTATCAGACTTGCGAAAATTTGGTGGTTTCTCAACCATTCCTTAACTTCAAACTCCCATTTCTCATGAACGGATTGACGAACTCGAGAAATTCCTGTTGCATCTGATAGCAGAAACTCGCCCGATTACAACGGTATGTGTATTTTTGCCCCAGGCCATTGTAGTTATTGTTTTCGAGTATCAGACTTGCGAAAATTTTGATGATTCCTCAACCATTCCTTAACTTCAAGCTCCCATATCTCGCGAACGCATTGACGAACTCGAGAAATTCCTATTGTATCTGAAAGTAGAAACTCGCCCGATTACAATGGTGTGTGTACATTTCCCCTAGGCCATTCCAGTTATTGGTTTCGAGTATCAGACCAGCGAAAATTTTGATGGTTTCTCAACCATTCCTTAACTTCAAACCCCCATATCTCGCGCACGGATTGACGAACTCGAGAAATTCCTGTTGCATCTGAAAGCAGAAACTCGCCCGATTTCAACGGTATGTGCATTTTTGACCTAGGCCATAGTAGTTATTGGTTTCGAGTATCAGACTTGCGAAAATTGTAATGATTTCTCAACCATTCCTTAACTTCAGGCTCCCATATCTCGTGAACGCATTGCCGAACTCGAAAAATTCCTCTTGTATCTGAAAGTAGAAACTCGCCCGATTACAATGGTGAGTGTACTTTACCCCTAGGCCATTCCAGTTATTTGTTTCGAGTATCAGACCAGCGAAAATTTTGATGGTTTCTCAAACATTCCTTAACTTCAAAATCTCATATCTCGCGAACGGATTGACGTACTCGAGAAATTCCTGCTGCATGTGAAAGTAGAAACTCGCCCGATTACAACGGTGTGTGTATTTTTCCCCTAGGCCTTTGTAGTTATTGGTTTCGAGTATCAGACTTGCGAAAATTTTGATGGTTTCTCAACCATTCCTTAACTTCAAACTCCCATATCTCGCGTACGGGTAGATGAACTCGAGAAATTCCTGTTGCATCTGAAAGTGGAAACTCGCCCGATTACAATGGTATGTGCATTTTTACCCTAGGCCTTTGTAGTTATTGGTTTCGGGTATCGGACTTGCGAAAATTTTGATGGTTTCTCAACCATACCTTAACTTCAAACTCCCATATCTCGCGAACGGATTGACGAACTCGAGAAATTCCTGTTGCATCTGATAGCAGAAACTCGCCCGATTACAACGGTATGTGTATTTTTGCCCCAGGCCATTGTAGTTATTGTTTTCGAGTATCAGACTTGCGAAAATTTTGATGGTTTCTCAACCATTCCTTAACTTCAAACTCCCATATCTCGCGCACGGATTGACGAACTCGAGAAATTCCTGTTGCATCTGAAAGCAGAACCTCGCCCGATTTCAACGGTATGTGCATTTTTGACCTAGGCCATAGTAGTTATTGGTTTCGAGTATCAGACTTGCGAAAATTGTAATGATTTCTCAACCATTCCTTAACTTCAGACTCCCATATCTCGCAATCGCATTGACGAACTCGAAAAATTCCTCTTGTATCTGAAAGTAGAAACTCGCCCGATTACAATGGTGAGTGTACTTTACCCCTAGGCCATTCCAGTTATTTGTTTCGAGTATCAGACCAGCGAAAATTTTGATGGTTTCTCAAACATTCCTTAACTTCAAAATCTCATATCTCATGAACGGATTGACGTACTCGAGAAATTCCTGTTGCATGTGAAAGTAGAAACTCGCCCGATTACAACGGTGTGTGTATTTTTCCCCTAGGCCTTTGTAGTTATTGGTTTCGAGTATCAGACTTGCGAAAATTTTGATGGTTTCTCAACCATTCCTTAACTTCAAACTCCCATATCTCGCGTACGGGTAGACGAACTCGATTAATTCCTGTTGCATCTGAAAGTAGCAACTCGCCCGATTACAATGGTGTGTGTACTTTTCCCCTAGGCCATTCCAGTTATTCGTTTCTAGCATCAGAATTGTGAAAATTTTGTTGGTTTCTCAACCATTCCTTAACTTCAAACTCCCATATCTCGCGAACGGAATGACGAACTCGAGAAATTCCTGTTGCATCTGAAAGTGGAAACTCGCCCGATTATAAAGGTACGTGCATTTTCACCCTAGGCCTTTGTAGTTATTGGTTTCGAGTATCAGACTTGCGAAAATTTTTATGGTTTCTTAAGCAGTCCTTAACTTCAAACTCCCATATCTCGCGAACGGATTGACGAACTCGAGAAATTCCTGTTGCATCTGAAAGCAGAAACTCGCCCGATTACAACGGTACGTGTATTTTTGCCCTAGGCCATAGTAGTTATTGGTTTCGAGTATCAGACTTGCGAAAATTGTGATGGTTTCTCAACCATTCCTTAATTTCAAACTCCCTTATCTCCCGAACGGATTGACGAACTCGAGAAATTCCTGTTGCATCTGGAAGTAGAAACTCGCCCGCTTACAACGGTATGTGTATTGTTCCCCTAGGCCATTGTAGTTATTGGTTTCGAGTATCAGACTTGCGAAAATTTGGTGGTTTCTCAACCATTCCTTAACTTCAAACTCCCATTTCTCGCGAACGGATTGACGAACTCGAGAAATTCCTGTTGCATCTGATAGCACAAACTCCCCCGATTACAACGGTATGTGTATTTTTGCCCCAGGCCATTGTAGTTATTGTTTTCGAGTATCAGACTTGCGAAAATTTTGATGATTCCTCAACCATTCCTTAACTTCAAGCTCCCATATCTCGCGAACGCATTGACGAACTCGAGAAATTCCTATTGTATCTGAAAGTAGAAACTCGCCCGATTACAATGGTGTGTGTACTTTTCCCCTAGGCCATTCCAGTTATTTGTTTCGAGTATCAGACCAGCGAAAATTTTGATGGTTTCTCAACCATTCCTTAACTTCAAACTCCCATATCTCGCGCACGGATTGACGAACTCGAGAAATTCCTGTTGCATCTGAAAGCAGAAACTCGCCCGATTTCAACGGTATGTGCATTTTTGACCTAGGCCATAGTAGTTATTGGTTTCGAGTATCAGACTTGCGAAAATTGTGATGATTTCTCAACCATTCCTTAACTTCAGACTCCCATATCTCGCGAACGCATTGACGAACTCGAGAAATTCCTGTTGCATCTGAAAGCAGAAACTCGTCCGATTACAACGGTATGTGTATTTTTGCCCTAGGCCATAGTTGTTATTGGGGTCGAGTATCAGACCAGCGAAAATTTTGATGGTTTCTCAACCATTCCTTAACTTCAAACTCCCATATCTCGCGCACGGATTGACGAACTCGAGAAATTCCTGTTGCATCTGAAAGCAGAAACTCGCCCGATTTCAACGGTATGTGGATTTTTGACCTAGGCCATAGTAGTTATTGGTTTCGAGTATCAGACTTGCGAAAATTGTGATGATTTCTCAACCATTCCTTAACTTCAGACTCCCATATCTCGCGAACGCGTTGACGAACTCGAGAAATTCCTGTTGCATCTGAAAGCAGAAACTCGCCCGATTACAATGGTGTGTGTACTTTTCCCCTAGGCCATTCCAGTTATTCGTTTCTAGCATCAGAATTGCGAAAATTTTGATGGTTTCTCAACCATTCCTTAACTTCAAACTCCCATATCTCGCGAACGGAATGACGAACTCGAGAAATTCCTGTTGCATCTGAAAGTGGAAACTCGCCCGATTATAAAGGTATGTGCATTTTTACCCTAGGCCTTTGTAGTTATTGGTTTCGAGTATCAGATTTGCGAAAATTTTGATGGTTTCTCAAGCAGTCCTTAACTTCAAACTCCCATATCTCGCGAACGGATTGACGAACTCGAGAAATTCCTGTTGCATCTGAAAGCAGACACTCGCCCGGTTACAACGGTACGTGTATTTTTGCCCTAGGCCATAGTAGTTATTGGTTTCGAGTATCAGACTTGCGAAAATTGTGATGGTTTCTCAACCATTCCTTAATTTCAAACTCCCTTATCTTCCGAACGGATTGACGAACTCGAGAAATTCCTGTTGCATCTGGAAGTAGAAACTCGCCCGCTTACAACGGTATGTGTATTGTTCCCCTAGGCCTTTGTAGTTATTGGTTTCGAGTATCAGACTTGCGAAAATTTGGTGGTTTCTCAACCATTCCTTAACTTCAAGCTCCCATTTCTCGCGAACGGATTGGAGAACTCGAGAAATTCCTGTTGCATATGATAGCAGAAACTCGCCCGATTACAACGGTATGTGTATTTTTGCCCCAGGCCATTGTAGTTATTGTTTTCGAGTATCAGACTTGCGAAAATTTTGATGATTCCTCAACCATTCCTTAACTTCAAGCTCCCATATCTCGCGAACGCATTGACGAACTCGAGAAATTCCTATTGTATCTGAAAGTAGAAACTCGCCCGATTACAATGGTGTGTGTACTTTTCCCCTAGGCCATTCCAGTTATTGGTTTCGAGTATCAGACCAGCGAAAATTTTGATGGTTTCTCAACCATTCCTTAACTTCAAACTCCCATATCTCGCGCACGGATTGTCGAATACGAGAAATTCCTGTTGCATCTGAAAGCAGAAACTCGCCCGATTTCAACGGTATGTGCATTTTTGACCTAGGCCATAGTAGTTATTGGTTTCGAGTATCAGACTTGCGAAAATTGTGATGATTTCTCAACCATTCCTTAACTTCAGACTCCCATATCTCGCGAACGCATTGACGAACTCGAAAAATTCCTCTTGTATCTGAAAGTAGAAACTCGCCCGATTACAATGGTGAGTGTACTTTACCCCTAGGCCATTCCAGTTATTTGTTTCGAGTATCAGACCAGCGAAATTTTGATGGTTTCTCAAACATTCCTTAACTTCAAAATCTCATATCTCGCGAACGGAATGACGAACTCGAGAAATTCCTGTTGCATCTGAAAGTGGAAACTCTCCCGATTACAAAGGTATGTGCATTTTTACCCTAGGCCTTTGTAGTTATTGGTTTCGGGTATCAGACTTGCGAAAATTTTGATGGTTTCTCAACCATACCTTAACTTCAAACTCCCATATCTCGCGAACGGATTGACGAACTCGAGAAATTCCTGTTGCATCTGATAGCAGAAACTCGCCCGATTACAACGGTATGTGTATTTTTGCCCCAGGCCATTCTAGTTATTGTTTTCGAGTATCAGACTTGCGAAAATTTTGATGATTCCTCAACCATTCCTTAACTTCAAACTCCCATATCTCGCGAACGCATTGACGAACTCGAGAAGTTCCTATTGTATCTGAAAGTAGAAACTCGCCCGATTACAATGGTGTGTGTACTTTTCCCCTAGGCCATTCCAGTTATTGGTTTCGAGTATCAGACCAGCGAAAATTTTGATGGTTTCTCAAACATTACTTAACTTCAAACTCCCATTTCTCATGAACGGATTGACGAACTCGAGAAATTCCTGTTGCATCTGATAGCAGAAACTCGCCCGATTACAACGGTATGTGTATTTTTGCCCCAGGCCATTGTAGTTATTGTTTTCGAGTATCAGACTTGCGAAAATTTTGATGATTCCTCAACCATTCCTTAACTTCAAGCTCCCATATCTCGCGCACGGATTGACGAACTCGAGAAATTCTTGTTGCATCTGAAAGCAGAAACTCGCCCGATTTCAACGGTATGTGCATTTTTGACCTAGGCCATAGTAGTTACTGGTTTCGAGTATCAGACTTGCGAAAATTGTGATGATTTCTCAACCATTCCTTAACTTCAGGCTCCCATATCTTGCGAACGCATTGACGAACTCGAAAAATTCCTGTTGCATCTGATAGCAGAAACTCGCCCGATTACAACGGTATGTGTATTTTTGCCCCAGGCATTGTAGTTATTGGTTTCGAGTATCAGACTTGCGAAAATTTGGTGGTTTCTCAACCATTCTTTAACTTCAAACTCCCATTTCTCGCGAACGGATTGACGAACTCGAGAAATTCCTGTTGCATCTGATAGCAGAAACTCGCCCGCTTACAACGGTATGTGTATTTTTGCCCCAGGGCATTGTAGTTATTGTTTTCGAGTATCAGACTTGCGAAAATTTTGATGATTCCTCAACCATTCCTTAACTTCAAGCTCCCATATCTCGCGAACGCATTGACGAACTCGAGAAATTCCTATTGTATCTGAAAGTAGAAACTCGCCCGATTACAATGGTGTGTGTACTTTTCCCCTAGGCCATTGTAGTTATTGGTTTCGAGTATCAGACTTGCGAAAATTTGGTGGTTTCTCAACCATTCCTTAACTTCAAACTCCCATATCTCGCGAACGGATTGACGAACTCGAGAAATTCCTGTTGCATCTGATAGCAGAAACTCGCCCGATTACAACGGTATGTGTATTTTTGCCCCAGGCCATTCTAGTTATTGTTTTCGAGTATCAGACTTGCGAAAATTTTGATGATTTCTCAACCATTCCTTAACTTCAAACTCCCATATCTCGCGAACGCATTGACGAACTCGAGAAATTCCTATTGTGACTGAAAGTAGAAACTCGCCCGATTACAATGGTGTGTGTACTTTTCCCCTAGGCCATTCCAGTTATTCGTTTCTAGCATCAGACCAGCGAAAATTTTGGTGGTTTCTCAACCATTCCTTAACTTCAAACTCCCATATCTCGCGAACGGAATGACGAACTCGAGAAATTCCTGTTGCATCTGAAAGTGGAAACTCGCCCGATTATAAAGGTATGTGCATTTTTACCCTAGGCCTTTGTAGTTATTGGTTTCGAGTATCAGATTTGCGAAAATTTTGATGGTTTCTCAAGCAGTCCTTAACTTCAAACTCCCATATCTCGCGAACGGATTGACGAACTCGAGAAATTCCTGTTGCATCTGAAAGCAGACACTCGCCCGGTTACAACGGTACGTGTATTTTTGCCCTAGGCCATAGTAGTTATTGGTTTCGAGTATCAGACTTGCGAAAATTGTGATGGTTTCTCAACCATTCCTTAATTTCAAACTCCCTTATCTTCCGAACGGATTGACGAACTCGAGAAATTCCTGTTGCATCTGGAAGTAGAAACTCGCCCGCTTACAACGGTATGTGTATTGTTCCCCTAGGCCTTTGTAGTTATTGGTTTCGAGTATCAGACTTGCGAAAATTTGGTGGTTTCTCAACCATTCCTTAACTTCAAGCTCCCATTTCTCGCGAACGGATTGGAGAACTCGAGAAATTCCTGTTGCATATGATAGCAGAAACTCGCCCGATTACAACGGTATGTGTATTTTTGCCCCAGGCCATTGTAGTTATTGTTTTCGAGTATCAGACTTGCGAAAATTTTGATGATTCCTCAACCATTCCTTAACTTCAAGCTCCCATATCTCGCGAACGCATTGACGAACTCGAGAAATTCCTATTGTATCTGAAAGTAGAAACTCGCCCGATTACAATGGTGTGTGTACTTTTCCCCTAGGCCATTCCAGTTATTGGTTTCGAGTATCAGACCAGCGAAAATTTTGATGGTTTCTCAACCATTCCTTAACTTCAAACTCCCATATCTCGCGCACGGATTGTCGAATACGAGAAATTCCTGTTGCATCTGAAAGCAGAAACTCGCCCGATTTCAACGGTATGTGCATTTTTGACCTAGGCCATAGTAGTTATTGGTTTCGAGTATCAGACTTGCGAAAATTGTGATGATTTCTCAACCATTCCTTAACTTCAGACTCCCATATCTCGCGAACGCATTGACGAACTCGAAAAATTCCTCTTGTATCTGAAAGTAGAAACTCGCCCGATTACAATGGTGAGTGTACTTTACCCCTAGGCCATTCCAGTTATTTGTTTCGAGTATCAGACCAGCGAAATTTTGATGGTTTCTCAAACATTCCTTAACTTCAAAATCTCATATCTCGCGAACGGAATGACGAACTCGAGAAATTCCTGTTGCATCTGAAAGTGGAAACTCTCCCGATTACAAAGGTATGTGCATTTTTACCCTAGGCCTTTGTAGTTATTGGTTTCGGGTATCAGACTTGCGAAAATTTTGATGGTTTCTCAACCATACCTTAACTTCAAACTCCCATATCTCGCGAACGGATTGACGAACTCGAGAAATTCCTGTTGCATCTGATAGCAGAAACTCGCCCGATTACAACGGTATGTGTATTTTTGCCCCAGGCCATTCTAGTTATTGTTTTCGAGTATCAGACTTGCGAAAATTTTGATGATTCCTCAACCATTCCTTAACTTCAAGCTCCCATATCTCGCGCACGGATTGACGAACTCGAGAAATTCTTGTTGCATCTGAAAGCAGAAACTCGCCCGATTTCAACGGTATGTGCATTTTTGACCTAGGCCATAGTAGTTACTGGTTTCGAGTATCAGACTTGCGAAAATTGTGATGATTTCTCAACCATTCCTTAACTTCAGGCTCCCATATCTTGCGAACGCATTGACGAACTCGAAAAATTCCTGTTGCATCTGATAGCAGAAACTCGCCCGATTACAACGGTATGTGTATTTTTGCCCCAGGCATTGTAGTTATTGGTTTCGAGTATCAGACTTGCGAAAATTTGGTGGTTTCTCAACCATTCTTTAACTTCAAACTCCCATTTCTCGCGAACGGATTGACGAACTCGAGAAATTCCTGTTGCATCTGATAGCAGAAACTCGCCCGCTTACAACGGTATGTGTATTTTTGCCCCAGGGCATTGTAGTTATTGTTTTCGAGTATCAGACTTGCGAAAATTTTGATGATTCCTCAACCATTCCTTAACTTCAAGCTCCCATATCTCGCGAACGCATTGACGAACTCGAGAAATTCCTATTGTATCTGAAAGTAGAAACTCGCCCGATTACAATGGTGTGTGTACTTTTCCCCTAGGCCATTGTAGTTATTGGTTTCGAGTATCAGACTTGCGAAAATTTGGTGGTTTCTCAACCATTCCTTAACTTCAAACTCCCATATCTCGCGAACGGATTGACGAACTCGAGAAATTCCTGTTGCATCTGATAGCAGAAACTCGCCCGATTACAACGGTATGTGTATTTTTGCCCCAGGCCATTCTAGTTATTGTTTTCGAGTATCAGACTTGCGAAAATTTTGATGATTTCTCAACCATTCCTTAACTTCAAACTCCCATATCTCGCGAACGCATTGACGAACTCGAGAAATTCCTATTGTGACTGAAAGTAGAAACTCGCCCGATTACAATGGTGTGTGTACTTTTCCCCTAGGCCATTCCAGTTATTCGTTTCTAGCATCAGACCAGCGAAAATTTTGGTGGTTTCTCAACCATTCCTTAACTTCAAACTCCCATATCTCGCGAACGGAATGACGAACTCGAGAAATTCCTGTTGCATCTGATAGCAGAAACTCGCCCGATTACAACGGTATGTGTATTTTTGCCCCAGGGCATTGTAGTTATTGTTTTCGAGTATCAGACTTGCGAAAATTTTGATGATTCCTCAACCATTCCTTAACTTCAAGCTCCCATATCTCGCGCACGGATTGACGAACTCGAGAAATTCTTGTTGCATCTGAAAGCAGAAACTCGCCCGATTTCAACGGTATGTGCATTTTTGACCTAGGCCATAGTAGTTACTGGTTTCGAGTATCAGACTTGCGAAAATTGTGATGATTTCTCAACCATTCCTTAACTTCAGACTCCCATATCTTGCGAACGCATTGACGAACTCGAAAAATTCCTGTTGCATCTGATAGCAGAAACTCGCCCGATTACAACGGTATGTGTATTTTTGCCCCAGGCATTGTAGTTATTGGTTTCGAGTATCAGACTTGCGAAAATTTGGTGGTTTCTCAACCATTCTTTAACTTCAAACTCCCATTTCTCGCGAACGGATTGACGAACTCGAGAAATTCCTGTTGCATCTGATAGCAGAAACTCGCCCGCTTACAACGGTATGTGTATTTTTGCCCCAGGGCATTGTAGTTATTGTTTTCGAGTATCAGACTTGCGAAAATTTTGATGATTCCTCAACCATTCCTTAACTTCAAGCTCCCATATCTCGCGAACGCATTGACGAACTCGAGAAATTCCTATTGTATCTGAAAGTAGAAACTCGCCCGATTACAATGGTGTGTGTACTTTTCCCCTAGGCCATTGTAGTTATTGGTTTCGAGTATCAGACTTGCGAAAATTTGGTGGTTTCTCAACCATTCCTTAACTTCAAACTCCCATTTCTCGCGAACGGAATGACGAACTCGAGAAATTCCTGTTGCATCAGAAAGTAGAAACTCGTCCGATTACAACGGTATGTGTATTTTTGCCCTAGGCCATAGTTGTTATTGGGTTCGAGTATCAGACATGCGAAAATTTTGATGATTTCTCAACCATTCCTTAACTTCAAACTCCCATATCTCGCGAACGCATTGACGAACTCGAGAAATTCCTGTTGCATCTGAAAGCAGAAACTCGTCCGATTACAACGGTATGTGTATTTTTGCCCTAGGCCATAGTTGTTATTGGGTTCGAGTATCAGACATGCGAAAATTTTGATGATTTCTCAAACATTCCTTAACTTCAAACTCCCATATCTCGCGAACGCATTGATGAACTCGAGAAATTCCTGTTGCATATGATAGCAGAAACTCGCCCGATTAAAACGGTATGTGTATTTTTGCCCCAGGCCATTGTAGTTATTGTTTTCGAGTATCAGACTTGCGAAAATTTTGATGATTCCTCAACCATTCCTTAACTTCAAGCTCCCATATCTCGCGAACGCATTGACGAACTCGAGAAATTCCTATTGTATCTGAAAGTAGAAACTCGCCCGATTACAATGGTGTGTGTACTTTTCCCCTAGGCCATTCCAGTTATTGGTTTCGAGTATCAGACCAGCGAAAATTTTGATGGTTTCTCAACCATTCCTTAACTTCAAACTCCCATATCTCGCGCACGGATTGTCGAATACGAGAAATTCCTGTTGCATCTGAAAGCAGAAACTCGCCCGATTTCAACGGTATGTGCATTTTTGACCTAGGCCATAGTAGTTATTGGTTTCGAGTATCAGACTTGCGAAAATTGTGATGATTTCTCAACCATTCCTTAACTTCAGACTCCCATATCTCGCGAACGCATTGACGAACTCGAAAAATTCCTCTTGTATCTGAAAGTAGAAACTCGCCCGATTACAATGGTGAGTGTACTTTACCCCTAGGCCATTCCAGTTATTTGTTTCGAGTATCAGACCAGCGAAATTTTGATGGTTTCTCAAACATTCCTTAACTTCAAAATCTCATATCTCGCGAACGGAATGACGAACTCGAGAAATTCCTGTTGCATCTGAAAGTGGAAACTCTCCCGATTACAAAGGTATGTGCATTTTTACCCTAGGCCTTTGTAGTTATTGGTTTCGGGTATCAGACTTGCGAAAATTTTGATGGTTTCTCAACCATACCTTAACTTCAAACTCCCATATCTCGCGAACGGATTGACGAACTCGAGAAATTCCTGTTGCATCTGATAGCAGAAACTCGCCCGATTTCAACGGTATGTGCATTTTTGACCTAGGCCATAGTAGTTACTGGTTTCGAGTATCAGACTTGCGAAAATTGTGATGATTTCTCAACCATTCCTTAACTTCAGGCTCCCATATCTTGCGAACGCATTGACGAACTCGAAAAATTCCTGTTGCATCTGATAGCAGAAACTCGCCCGATTACAACGGTATGTGTATTTTTGCCCCAGGCATTGTAGTTATTGGTTTCGAGTATCAGACTTGCGAAAATTTTGATGATTTCTCAACCATTCCTTAACTTCAAACTCCCATATCTCGCGAACGCATTGACGAACTCGAGAAATTCCTATTGTGACTGAAAGTAGAAACTCGCCCGATTACAATGGTGTGTGTACTTTTCCCCTAGGCCATTCCAGTTATTCGTTTCTAGCATCAGACCAGCGAAAATTTTGGTGGTTTCTCAACCATTCCTTAACTTCAAACTCCCATATCTCGCGAACGGAATGACGAACTCGAGAAATTCCTGTTGCATCTGATAGCAGAAACTCGCCCGATTACAACGGTATGTGTATTTTTGCCCCAGGGCATTGTAGTTATTGTTTTCGAGTATCAGACTTGCGAAAATTTTGATGATTCCTCAACCATTCCTTAACTTCAAGCTCCCATATCTCGCGCACGGATTGACGAACTCGAGAAATTCTTGTTGCATCTGAAAGCAGAAACTCGCCCGATTTCAACGGTATGTGCATTTTTGACCTAGGCCATAGTAGTTACTGGTTTCGAGTATCAGACTTGCGAAAATTGTGATGATTTCTCAACCATTCCTTAACTTCAGACTCCCATATCTTGCGAACGCATTGACGAACTCGAAAAATTCCTGTTGCATCTGATAGCAGAAACTCGCCCGATTACAACGGTATGTGTATTTTTGCCCCAGGCATTGTAGTTATTGGTTTCGAGTATCAGACTTGCGAAAATTTGGTGGTTTCTCAACCATTCTTTAACTTCAAACTCCCATTTCTCGCGAACGGATTGACGAACTCGAGAAATTCCTGTTGCATCTGATAGCAGAAACTCGCCCGCTTACAACGGTATGTGTATTTTTGCCCCAGGGCATTGTAGTTATTGTTTTCGAGTATCAGACTTGCGAAAATTTTGATGATTCCTCAACCATTCCTTAACTTCAAGCTCCCATATCTCGCGAATGCATTGACGAACTCGAGAAATTCCTATTGTATCTGAAAGTAGAAACTCGCCCGATTACAATGGTGTGTGTACTTTTCCCCTAGGCCATTGTAGTTATTGGTTTCGAGTATCAGACTTGCGAAAATTTGGTGGTTTCTCAACCATTCCTTAACTTCAAACTCCCATTTCTCGCGAACGGAATGACGAACTCGAGAAATTCCTGTTGCATCAGAAAGTAGAAACTCGTCCGATTACAACGGTATGTGTATTTTTGCCCTAGGCCATAGTTGTTATTGGGTTCGAGTATCAGACATGCGAAAATTTTGATGATTTCTCAACCATTCCTTAACTTCAAACTCCCATATCTCGCGAACGCATTGACGAACTCGAGAAATTCCTGTTGCATCTGAAAGCAGAAACTCGTCCGATTACAACGGTATGTGTATTTTTGCCCTAGGCCATAGTTGTTATTGGGTTCGAGTATCAGACATGCGAAAATTTTGATGATTTCTCAAACATTCCTTAACTTCAAACTCCCATATCTCGCGAACGCATTGATGAACTCGAGAAATTCCTGTTGTATCTGAAAGTAGAAACTCGCCCGATTACAATGGTTTGGGTACTTTACCCCTAGGCCATTCCTGTTATTGGTTTCGAGTATCAGACCGGCGAAGATTTTGATGGTTCCTCAACCATTCCTTAACTTCAAGCTCCCATATCTCGCGCACGGATTGACGAACTCGAGAAATTCTTGTTGCATCTGAAAGCAGAAACTCGCCCGATTTCAACGGTATGTGCATTTTTGACCTAGGCCATAGTAGTTACTGGTTTCGAGTATCAGACTTGCGAAAATTGTGATGATTTCTCAACCATTCCTTAACTTCAGACTCCCATATCTTGCGAACGCATTGACGAACTCGAAAAATTCCTGTTGCATCTGATAGCAGAAACTCGCCCGATTACAACGGTATGTGTATTTTTGCCCCAGGCATTGTAGTTATTGGTTTCGAGTATCAGACTTGCGAAAATTTGGTGGTTTCTCAACCATTCTTTAACTTCAAACTCCCATTTCTCGCGAACGGATTGACGAACTCGAGATATTCCTGTTGCATCTGATAGCAGAAACTCGCCCGCTTACAACGGTATGTGTATTTTTGCCCCAGGGCATTGTAGTTATTGTTTTCGAGTATCAGACTTGCGAAAATTTTGATGATTCCTCAACCATTCCTTAACTTCAAGCTCCCATATCTCGCGAACGCATTGACGAACTCGAGAAATTCCTATTGTATCTGAAAGTAGAAACTCGCCCGATTACAATGGTGTGTGTACTTTTCCCCTAGGCCATTGTAGTTATTGGTTTCGAGTATCAGACTTGCGAAAATTTGGTGGTTTCTCAACCATTCCTTAACTTCAAACTCCCATATCTCGCGAACGGATTGACGAACTCGAGAAATTCCTGTTGCATCTGATAGCAGAAACTCGCCCGATTACAACGGTATGTGTATTTTTGCCCCAGGCCATTCTAGTTATTGTTTTCGAGTATCAGACTTGCGAAAATTTTGATGATTTCTCAACCATTCCTTAACTTCAAACTCCCATATCTCGCGAACGCATTGACGAACTCGAGAAATTCCTATTGTGACTGAAAGTAGAAACTCGCCCGATTACAATGGTGTGTGTACTTTTCCCCTAGGCCATTCCAGTTATTCGTTTCTAGCATCAGACCAGCGAAAATTTTGGTGGTTTCTCAACCATTCCTTAACTTCAAACTCCCATATCTCGCGAACGGAATGACGAACTCGAGAAATTCCTGTTGCATCTGATAGCAGAAACTCGCCCGATTACAACGGTATGTGTATTTTTGCCCCAGGGCATTGTAGTTATTGTTTTCGAGTATCAGACTTGCGAAAATTTTGATGATTCCTCAACCATTCCTTAACTTCAAGCTCCCATATCTCGCGCACGGATTGACGAACTCGAGAAATTCTTGTTGCATCTGAAAGCAGAAACTCGCCCGATTTCAACGGTATGTGCATTTTTGACCTAGGCCATAGTAGTTACTGGTTTCGAGTATCAGACTTGCGAAAATTGTGATGATTTCTCAACCATTCCTTAACTTCAGACTCCCATATCTTGCGAACGCATTGACGAACTCGAAAAATTCCTGTTGCATCTGATAGCAGAAACTCGCCCGATTACAACGGTATGTGTATTTTTGCCCCAGGCATTGTAGTTATTGGTTTCGAGTATCAGACTTGCGAAAATTTGGTGGTTTCTCAACCATTCTTTAACTTCAAACTCCCATTTCTCGCGAACGGATTGACGAACTCGAGAAATTCCTGTTGCATCTGATAGCAGAAACTCGCCCGCTTACAACGGTATGTGTATTTTTGCCCCAGGGCATTGTAGTTATTGTTTTCGAGTATCAGACTTGCGAAAATTTTGATGATTCCTCAACCATTCCTTAACTTCAAGCTCCCATATCTCGCGAACGCATTGACGAACTCGAGAAATTCCTATTGTACCTGAAAGTAGAAACTCGCCCGAATACAATGGTGTGTGTACTTTTCCCCTAGGCCATTGTAGTTATTGGTTTCGAGTATCAGACTTGCGAAAATTTGGTGGTTTCTCAACCATTCCTTAACTTCAAACTCCCATTTCTCGCGAACGGAATGACGAACTCGAGAAATTCCTGTTGCATCAGAAAGTAGAAACTCGTCCGATTACAACGGTATGTGTATTTTTGCCCTAGGCCATAGTTGTTATTGGGTTCGAGTATCAGACATGCGAAAATTTTGATGATTTCTCAACCATTCCTTAACTTCAAACTCCCATATCTCGCGAACGCATTGACGAACTCGAGAAATTCCTGTTGCATCTGAAAGCAGAAACTCGTCCGATTACAACGGTATGTGTATTTTTGCCCTAGGCCATAGTTGTTATTGGGTTCGAGTATCAGACATGCGAAAATTTTGATGATTTCTCAAACATTCCTTAACTTCAAACTCCCATATCTCGCGAACGCATTGATGAACTCGAGAAATTCCTGTTGTATCTGAAAGTAGAAACTCGCCCGATTACAATGGTTTGGGTACTTTACCCCTAGGCCATTCCTGTTATTGGTTTCGAGTATCAGACCGGCGAAGATTTTGATGGTTTCTCAACCATTCCTTAACTTCAAACTCCCATATCTCGCGAACGGATTGACGAACTCGAGAATTTCCTATTGCATCTGAAAGCAGAAACTCGCCCGATTACAACGGTACGTGTATTTTTCCCCTAGGCCTTAATAGGGATTGGTTTCGAGTATCAGACTTGCGAAAATTTGGTGGTTTCTCAACCATTCCTTAACTTCAAACTCCCATTTCTCACGAACGGATTCACGAACTCGAGAAAATCCGGTTGCATCTGATAGCAGAAACTCGCCCGATTACAACGGTATGTGTATTTTTGCCCCAGGCCATTGTATTTATTGTTTTCGAGAATCAGACTTGCGAAAATGTTGATGATTCCTCAACCATTCCTTAACTTAAAGCTCCCATATCTCGCGAACGCATTGACGAACTCGAGAAATTCCTATTGTATCTGAAAGGAGAAACTCGCCCGATAACAATGGTGTGTGTCCTTTTCCCCTAGGCCACTCCAGTTATTTGTTTCGAGTATCAGACCAGCGAAAATTTTGATGGTTTCTCAACCATTCCTTAACTTCAAACTCCCATATCTCGCGAACGGATTGACGAACTCGAGAAATTCCTGTTGCATGTGAAAGTAGAAACTCGCCCGATTTCAACGGTATGTGCATTTTTGACCTAGGCCATAGTAGTTATTGGTTTCGAGTATCACACTTGCGAAAATTGTGATGGTTTCTCAACGATTCCTTAACTTCAAACTCCTATATCTCCCGAACGGATTGACGAACTCGAGAAATTCCTGTTGCAGCTGAAAGTAGAAACTCGCCCGATTACAACGGTATGTGTATTTTTGCCCTAGGCCATAGCAGTTATTGGTTTCGAGTATCAGACTTGCGAAAATTGTGATGGTTTCTCAACCATTCCTTAACTTCAAACTCCCATATCTCGCGAACGCATTGACGAACTCGAGAAATTCCTATTGTGACTGAAAGTAGAAACTCGCCCGATTACAATGGTGTGTGTACTTTTCCCCTAGGCCATTCCAGTTATTCGTTTCTAGCATCAGACCAGCGAAAATTTTGGTGGTTTCTCAACCATTCCTTAACTTCAAACTCCCATATCTCGCGAACGGAATGATGAACTCGAGAAATTCCTGTTGCATCTGATAGCAGAAACTCGCCCGATTACAACGGTATGTGTATTTTTGCCCCAGGGCATTGTAGTTATTGTTTTCGAGTATCAGACTTGCGAAAATTTTGATGATTCCTCAACCATTCCTTAACTTCAAGCTCCCATATCTCGCGCACGGATTGACGAACTCGAGAAATTCTTGTTGCATCTGAAAGCAGAAACTCGCCCGATTTCAACGGTATGTGCATTTTTGACCTAGGCCATAGTAGTTACTGGTTTCGAGTATCAGACTTGCGAAAATTGTGATGATTTCTCAACCATTCCTTAACTTCAGACTCCCATATCTTGCGAACGCATTGACGAACTCGAAAAATTCCTGTTGCATCTGATAGCAGAAACTCGCCCGATTACAACGGTATGTGTATTTTTGCCCCAGGCATTGTAGTTATTGGTTTCGAGTATCAGACTTGCGAAAATTTGGTGGTTTCTCAACCATTCTTTAACTTCAAACTCCCATTTCTCGCAAACGGATTGACGAACTCGAGAAATTCCTGTTGCATCTGATAGCAGAAACTCGCCCGCTTACAACGGTATGTGTATTTTTGCCCCAGGGCATTGTAGTTATTGTTTTCGAGTATCAGACTTGCGAAAATTTTGATGATTCCTCAACCATTCCTTAACTTCAAGCTCCCATATCTCGCGAACGCATTGACGAACTCGAGAAATTCCTATTGTATCTGAAAGTAGAAACTCGCCCGATTACAATGGTGTGTGTACTTTTCCCCTAGGCCATTGTAGTTATTGGTTTCGAGTATCAGACTTGCGAAAATTTGGTGGTTTCTCAACCATTCCTTAACTTCAAACTCCCATTTCTCGCGAACGGAATGACGAACTCGAGAAATTCCTGTTGCATCAGAAAGTAGAAACTCGTCCGATTACAACGGTATGTGTATTTTTGCCCTAGGCCATAGTTGTTATTGGGTTCGAGTATCAGACATGCGAAAATTTTGATGATTTCTCAACCATTCCTTAACTTCAAACTCCCATATCTCGCGAACGCATTGACGAACTCGAGAAATTCCTGTTGCATCTGAAAGCAGAAACTCGTCCGATTACAACGGTATGTGTATTTTTGCCCTAGGCCATAGTTGTTATTGGGTTCGAGTATCAGACATGCGAAAATTTTGATGATTTCTCAAACATTCCTTAACTTCAAACTTCCATATCTCGCGAACGCATTGATGAACTCGAGAAATTCCTGTTGTATCTGAAAGTAGAAACTCGCCCGATTACAATGGTTTGGGTACTTTACCCCTAGGCCATTCCTGTTATTGGTTTCGAGTATCAGACCGGCGAAGATTTTGATGGTTTCTCAACCATTCCTTAACTTCAAACTCCCATATCTCGCGAACGGATTGACGAACTCGAGAATTTCCTATTGCATCTGAAAGCAGAAACTCGCCCGATTACAACGGTACGTGTATTTTTCCCCTAGGCCTTAATAGGGATTGGTTTCGAGTATCAGACTTGCGAAAATTTGGTGGTTTCTCAACCATTCCTTAACTTCAAACTCCCATTTCTCACGAACGGATTGACGAACTCGAGAAAATCCGGTTGCATCTGATAGCAGAAACTCGCCCGATTACAACGGTATGTGTATTTTTGCCCCAGGCCATTGTATTTATTGTTTTCGAGAATCAGACTTGCGAAAATGTTGATGATTCCTCAACCATTCCTTAACTTAAAGCTCCCATATCTCGCGAACGCATTGACGAACTCGAGAAATTCCTATTGTATCTGAAAGGAGAAACTCGCCCGATAACAATGGTGTGTGTCCTTTTCCCCTAGGCCACTCCAGTTATTTGTTTCGAGTATCAGACCAGCGAAAATTTTGATGGTTTCTCAACCATTCCTTAACTTCAAACTCCCATATCTCGCGAACGGATTGACGAACTCGAGAAATTCCTGTTGCATGTGAAAGTAGAAACTCGCCCGATTTCAACGGTATGTGCATTTTTGACCTAGGCCATAGTAGTTATTGGTTTCGAGTATCACACTTGCGAAAATTGTGATGGTTTCTCAACGATTCCTTAACTTCAAACTCCTATATCTCCCGAACGGATTGACGAACTCGAGAAATTCCTGTTGCGGCTGAAAGTAGAAACTCGCCCGATTACAACGGTATGTGTATTTTTGCCCTAGGCCATAGCAGTTATTGGTTTCGAGTATCAGACTTGCGAAAAAAGTGATGGTTTCTCAACGATTCCTTACCTTCAAACTCTCATATCTCGTGAACGGATGGACGTACTCGAGAAATTCCTGTTGCATGTGAAAGTAGAAACTCGCCCGATTACAATGGTGTGTGTATTTTTCCCCTAGGGCTTTGTAGTTATTGGTTTCGAGTATCAGACTTGCGAAAATTGTGATGGTTTCTCAACGATTCCTTAACTTCAAACTCCTATATCTCCCGAACGGATTGACGAACTCGAGAAATTCCTGTTGCGGCTGAAAGTAGAAACTCGCCCGATTACAACGGTATGTGTATTTTTGCCCTAGGCCATAGCAGTTATTGGTTTCGAGTATCAGACTTGCGAAAAAAGTGATGGTTTCTCAACGATTCCTTACCTTCAAACTCTCATATCTCGTGAACGGATGGACGTACTCGAGAAATTCCTGTTGCATGTGAAAGTAGAAACTCGCCCGATTACGAGGGTATGTGAATTTTTCCCCTTGGCCTTTGTAGTTATTGGTTTCGAGTATCAGACTTGGGAAAATTTTGATGGTTTCTCCACCATTCCTTAACTTCAAACTCCCATATCTAGCGCACGGATTGACGAACACGAGAGATTCCTGTTGCATCTTAAAGCAGAAACTCGCCCGATTTCAACAGTATGTGCATTTTTGACCTAGGCCATAGTAGTTATTGGTTTCGAGTATCAGACTTGCGAAAATTGTGATGGCTTCTCAACGATTCCTTAACTTCAAACTCTCATATCTCGTGAACGGATTGACGTACTCGAGAAATTCCTGTTGCATGTGAAAGTAGAAACTCGCCCGATTACAACGGTATGTGGATTTTTGACCTAGGCCATAGTAGTTATTGGTTTCGAGTATCAGACTTGCGAAAATTGTGATGATTTCTCAACCATTCCTTAACTTCAGACTCCCATATCTCGCGAACGCGTTGACGAACTCGAGAAATTCCTGTTGCATCTGAAAGCAGAAACTCGCCCGATTACAATGGTGTGTGTACTTTTCCCCTAGGCCATTCCAGTTATTCGTTTCTAGCATCAGACCAGCGAAAATTTTGATGGTTTCTCAACCATTCCTTAACTTCAAACTCCCATATCTCGCGAAAGGATTGACGAACTCGAGAAATTCCTGTTGTATCTGAAAGTAGAAACTCGCACGATTACAATGGTATGTGTACTTTTCCCCTAGGCCATTCCAGTTATTGGTTTCGAGTATCAGACCAGCGAAAATTTTGATGGTTTCTCAACCATTCCTTAACATCACACTCCCATATCTCGCGAACGGATTGACGAACTCGAGAAATTTCTGTTGCATCTGAAAGTAGAAACTAGCCCGATTACAATGGTGTGTGTACTTTTCCCCTACGCCATTCCAGGTATTGGTTTCGAGTATCAGACCAGCGAAAATTTTGATGGTTTCTCAACCATTCCTTAACTTCAAACGCCCATATCTCGCGAAAGGATTGACGAACTCGAGAAATTCCTGTTGCATCTGAAAGTAGAAACTCGCACGATTACAATGGTATGTGTACTTTTCCCCTAGGCCATTCCAGTTATTGGTTTCGAGTATCAGACCAGCGAAAATTTTGATGGTTTCTCAACCATTCCTTAACATCACACTCCCATATCTCGCGAACGGATTGACGAACTCGAGAAATTCCTGTTGCATCTGAAAGTAGAAACTCGCACGATTACAATGGTATGTGTACTTTTCCCCTAGGCCATTCCAGTAATTGGTTTCGAGTACCAGACCAGCGAAAATTTTGATGGTTTCTCAACAATTCCGTATCTTCAAACTCCCGTATCTCGCGAACGGGTTGACGAACTCGAGAAATGCCTGTTGCATCTGAAAGTGGAAACTCGCCCGATTACAAAGGTATGTGTATTTTTGCCCTAGGCCATTCCAGTTATTGGTTTCGAGTAGCAGACCAGCGAAAATTTTGATGGTTTCACAAGCATTCCTTAAATTCAAACTCCCATATCTCGCGAACGGATTGACGAACTCGAGAAATTTCTGTTGCATCTGAAAGTAGAAACTAGCCCGATTACAATGGTGTGTGTACTTTTCCCCTACGCCATTCCAGGTATTGGTTTCGAGTATCAGACCAGCGAAAATTTTGATGGTTTCTCAACCATTCCTTAACTTCAAACTCCCATATCTTGCGAAAGGATTGACGAACTCGAGAAATTCCTGTTGCATCTGAAAGTAGAAACTCGCACGATTACAATGGTATGTGTACTTTTCCCCTAGGCCATTCCAGTTATTGGTTTCGAGTATCAGACCAGCGAAAATTTTGATGGTTTCTCAACCATTCCTTAACATCACACTCCCATATCTCGCGAACGGATTGACGAACTCGAGAAATTCCTGTTGCATCTGAAAGTAGAAACTCGCACGATTACAATGGTATGTGTACTTTTCCCCTAGGCCATTCCAGTAATTGGTTTCGAGTACCAGACCAGCGAAAATTTTGATGGTTTCTCAACAATTCCGTATCTTCAAACTCCCGTATCTCGCGAACGGGTTGACGAACTCGAGAAATGCCTGTTGCATCTGAAAGTGGAAACTCGCCCGATTACAAAGGTATGTGTATTTTTGCCCTAGATCATAGTAGTTATTTGTTTCGAGTATCAGACTTGCGAAAATTTTGATGGTTTCTCAAGCATTCCTTAACTTCAAACTGCCATATCTCGCGAACGGATTGACGAACTCGATTATTTCCTGTTGCATCTGAAAGTAGAAAGTCGACCGATTACAATGGTGTGTGTACTTTTCCCCTAGGCCATTCCAGTTACTGGTTTCGAGTATCAGACCAGCGAAAATTTTTATGGTTTCTCAACCATTCCGTATCTTCAAACTCCCATTTCTCGCGAACGGATTGACGAACTCGAGAAATTTCTGTTGCATCTGGTAGTGGAAACTCGCCCGATTACAACGGTATGTGTATTTTTCCCCTAGGCCTTTGTAGATATTGGTTTCGAGTATCAGACTTTCGAAAATTTTGATGGTTTCTCAAGCATTCCTTAAATTCAAACTCCCATATCTCGCGAACGGATTGACGGAATCGAGAAATTCCTGTTGCATCTGAAAGTAGAAATTCTCCCAATTACAACGGTATGTGTGTTTTTCCCCTGGGCCATTGTAGTTATTGGTTTCGAGTATCAGACTTGCGAAAATTTTGATGGTTTCTCAACCATTCCTTAACTTCAAACACCCATATCTCGCGAACGGATTGACGGACTCGAAAAATTTCTGTTGCATCTGAAAGTAGAAACTCGCCCGAGTACAATGGTGTGTGTATTTTTCCCCTAGGCCATTCCAGTTATTGGTTTCGAGTATCAGACCAGTGAAAATTTTGATGGTTTCTCAATCATTCCTTAACTTCAAACACCCATATCTCGCGAACGGATTGACGAATTCGAGAAATTCCTGTTGCATCTGAGAGTAGAAACTCGCCCGATTACAGAGGTATGTGTACTTTTCCCCTAGGGCATTCCAGTTATTGGTTTCGAGTATCAGACCAGCGAGTATTTTGATGGTTCCTCAACCATTCCTTAACTTCAAACTCCCATATATCGCGAACGGATTGACGAATTCGAGAAATTCCTGTTGTATCTGAAAGTGGAAACTCGCCCGATTACAATGCTGTGTGTACTTTTCCCCTAGGCCACTCCAGTTGTTGTTATCGAATATCAGACTTGCGAATATTTTGATGGTTTCTCAACCATCTCTTAACTCCAAACTCCGATATTTCGCGAACGGATTGACGAACTCGAGAAATTCCTGTTGCATCTGAAAGTAGAAACTCGCCCGATTACAATGGTGTGTGTACTTTTCCCCTAGGCCATTCCAGTTATTGGTTTCGAGTATCAGACCAGCGAAAATTTTGATGGTTTCTCAACCATTCCTTAACTTCAAACTCCCACATCTCGCGAACGGATGTACGAACTCGAGAAATTCCTGTTGCATGTGAAAGTAGAAACTCGCCCGATTACAACGGTATGTGTATTTTTCCCCTAGGCTTTTGTAGTTATTGGTTTCGAGTATCAGACTTGCGAAAATTTTGATCGTTTCTCAACCATTCCTTAACTTCAAACTCCCACATCTCGCGAACGGATTGACGAATTCGAGAAATTCCTGTTGCATGTGAAAGTAGAAACTCGCCCGATTACAACGGTATGTGTGTTTTTCCCCTAGGCCTTTGTAGTTATTGGTTTCGAGTATCAGACTTTCGAAAATTTTGATGGTTCCTCAAGCATTCCTTAACTTCAAACTCCCATATATCGCGAACGGATTGACGAACTCAAGAAGTTTCTGTTGCATCTGAAAGCAGAAACTCGCCCGATTACATCGGTATGTGTGTTTTTGCCCTAGATCATAGTAGTTATTGGTTTCGAGTATCAGACTTCCGAAAATTTTGATGGTTACTCAAGCATTCCTTAACTTCAAACTCCCATATCTCGCGAACGGATTGACGAACTCGAGAAATTCCTGTTGCGTCTGAAATTGGAAACTCGCCCGATTACAATGGTGTGTGTACTTTTCCCCTAGGCCATTCCAGTTATTGGTTTCGAGTATCAGACCAGCGAAAATTTTGATGGTTTCTCAACCATTCCTTAACTTCAAACACCCATATCTCCCGAACGGATTGATGGACTCGAGAAATTCCTGTTGCATCTGAGAGTAGAAACTCGCCCGATTACAGAGGTATGTGTACTTTTCCCCTAGGGCATTCCAGTTATTGGTTTCGAGTATCAGACCAGCGAATATTTTGATGGTTTCTCAACCATCTCTTAACTCCAAACTCCGATATTTCGCGAACGGATTGACCAACACGAGAAATTCCTGTTGCATCTGAAAGTAGAAACCCGCCCGATTACAATGGTGTGTGTACTTTTCCCCTAGGCCATTCCAGTTATTGGTTTCGAGTAGCAGACCAGCGAAAATTTTGATGGTTTCTCAACCATTCCTTAATTTCAAACTCCCATATCTCGCGAACGGATTGAAGAACTCGAGAAATTCCTGTTGCAGCTGAAAGCAGAAACTCGTCCGATTACAACGGTATGTGTATTTTCCCCTAGGCCTCTGTAGTTATTGGTTTCGAGTATCAGACTTGCGAAAACTTTGATGATTTCTCAACCATTCCTTAACTTCAAACTCCCGTATCTCGCGAACGGAATGACGAACTCGAGAAATTCCTGTTGCATCTGAAAGTGGAAACTCTCGCCCGATTACACAGGTATGTGTGTTTTTCCCCTAGGCCTTTGTAGTTATTGGTTTCGAGTATCAGACTTGCGAAAATTTTGATGGTTTCTCAACCATTCCTTAACTTCAAACTCCCGTATCTCGCGAACGGAATGACGAACTCGAGAAATTCCTGTTGCATGTGAAAGTAGAAACTCGCCCGATTACAACGGTAGGTGTATTTTTCCCCTAGGCCTTTGCAGTTATTGGTTTCGAGTATCAGACTTGCGAAAATTTTGATGGTTCCTCAACCATTCCTTAACTTCAAACTCCCATATCTCGCGAACGGATTGACGAATCCGAATAATTTCTGTTGCATCTGAAAGTAGAAACTAGCCCTTCATTACAATGGTGTGTGGACTTTTCCCCTAGGCCATTCCAGTTATTGGTTTCGAGTATCAGACCAGCGAAAATTTTGATGGTTTCTCAACCATTCCGTATCTTCAATCTCCCGTATCTCGCGAACGGGTTGACGAACTCGAGAAATGCCTGTTGCATCTGAAAGTGGAAACTCGCCCGATTACAAAGGTATGTGTATTTTTGCCCTAGATCATAGTAGTTATTGGTTTCGAGTAGCAGACCAGCGAAAATTTTGATGGTTTCTCAACCATTCCTTAACTTCAAACTCCCATATCTCGCGAACGGGTTGACGAACTCTAGAAATTCCTGTTGCATCTGAAAGTAGAAACTCGCCCGATTACAATGGTGTGTGTACTTTTCCCCTAGGCCATTCCAGTTATTGGTTTCGAGTATCAGACCAGCGAAAATTTTGATGGTTTCTCAACCATTCCTTAACTTCAAACACCCATATCTCACGAACGGATTGACGAACTCGAGAAATTCTTGTTGCATGTGAAAGTAGAAACTCGCCCGATTACAACGGTATGTGTATTTTTCCCCTAGGCCTTTGCAGTTATTGGTTTCGAGTATCAGACTTTCGAAAATTTTGATGGTTTCTCAAGCATTCCTTAACTTCAAACTCCCATATCTCGCGAACGGGTTGACGAACTCTAGAAATTCCTGTTGCATCTGAAAGTAGAAAGTCGACCGATTACAATGGTGTGTGTACTTTTCCCCTAGGCCATTTCGGTTATTGGTTTCGAGTATCAGTCCAGCGAAAATTTTGATGGTTTCTCAACCATTCCGTATCTTCAAACTCCCATTTCTCGCGAACGGATTGACGAACTCGAGAAATTCCTGTTGCATCTGGTAGTGGAAACTCGCCCGATTACAATGGTGTGTGTACTTTTCCCCTAGGCCATTCCAGTTATTGGTTTCGAGTAGCAGACCAGCGAAAATTTTGATGGTTTCTCAACCATTCCTTAACTTCAAACTCCCATATCTCGCGAACGGGTTGACGAACTCTAGAAATTCCTGTTGCATCTGAAAGTAGAAACTCGCCCGATTACAATGGTCTATGTACTTTTCCCCTAGCCCATTCCAGTTATTGATTTCGAGTATCAGACTTGCGAAAATTTTGATGGTTTCTCAACCATTCCTTAACTTCACACACCCATATCTCGCGAACGAATTGACGAATTCGAGTAATTCCTATTGTATCTGAAAGTAGAAACTCGCCCGATTACAATGCTGTGTGTACTTTCCCCCTAGGCCACTCCCGTTATTGTTATCGAATATCAGACTTGCGAAAGTTTTGATGGTTTCTCAACCATCTCTTAACTCCCAACTCCGACATTTCGCGAACGGATTGACGAATCCGAATAATTTCTGTTGCATCTGAAAGTAGAAACTCTCCCAATTACAACGGTATGTGTATTTTGCCCCTAGGCCACTGTAGTTATTGGTTTCGAGTATCAGACTTGCGAAAATTTTGATAGTTTCTCAACCATTCCTTAACTTCAAACTCCCATATCTCGCGAACGGGTTGACGAACTCGAGAAATTCCTGTTGCATCTGAAAGTAGAAACGCGCCCTATTACAATGGTGTGTGTACTTTTCCCCTAGGCCATTCCAGTTATTGGTTTCGAGTATCAGACCTGCGAAAATTTTGATGGTTTCTCAACCATTCCTTAACTTCAAACACCCATATCTCGCGAACGGATTGACGAACTCGAGAAATTCCTGTTGCATGTGAAAGTAGAAACTCGCCCGATTACAACGGTATGTGTATTTTTCCCCTACGCTTTGTAGTTATTGGTTTCGAGTATCAGACTTTCGAAAATATTGATGGTTTCTCAAGCATTCCTTAACTTCAAACTCCCATATCTCGCGAACGGATTGACGAACTCGAGAAATTTCTGTTGCATCTGAAAGTAGAAACTCGCCCGATTACAATGGTGTGTGTACTTTTCCCCTAGGCCATTCCAGTTATTGGTTTCGAGTATCAGACCAGCGAAAATTTTGATGGTTTCTCAACCATTCCTTAACTTCAAACTCCCATATCTCGCGAAAGGATTAACGAACTCGAGAAATTCCTGTAGCATCTGAAAGTAGAAACTCGCACGATTACAATGGTATGTGTACTTTTCCCCTAGGCCATTCCAGTTATTGGTTTCGAGTATCAGACCAGCAAAAATTTTGATGGTTTCTCAACCATTCCTTAACTTCAAACTCCCATATCTCGCGAAAGGATTAACGAACTCGAGAAATTCCTGTAGCATCTGAAAGTAGAAACTCGCACGATTACAATGGTATGTGTACTTTTCCCCTAGGCCATTCCAGTTATTGGTTTCGAGTATCAGACCAGCGAAAATTTTGATGGTTTCTCAACCATTCCTTAACTTCAAAATCACATATCTCGCGAAAGGATTAACGAACTCGAGAAATTCCTGTTGCATGTGAAAGTAGAAACTCGTCCGATTACAACGGTAGGTGTATTTTTCCACTAGGCCTTTGTAGTTATCGGTTTCGAGTATCAGACTTTCGAAAACTTTGATGGTTTCTCAAGCATTCCTTAACTTCAAATTCCCAAATCTCGCGAACGGATTGACGAACTCGAGAAATTTCTGCTGCATCCGAAAGTAGAAACTCGCATGATTACAATGGTGTGTGTACTTTTCCCCTAGGCCATTCCAGTTATTGGTTTCGAGTAGCAGACCAGCGAAAATTTTGATGGTTTCACAACCATTCCTTAACTTCAAACTCCCATATCTCGCGAACGGATTTCCGAACTCGAGAAATTCCTGTTGCATGTGAAAGTAGAAAGTCGCCCAATTACAATGGTGTGTGTACTTTTCCCCTAGGCCATTCCAGTTATTGGTTTCGAGTATCAGACCAGCGAAAATTTTGATGGTTTCTCAACCATTCCTTAATTGCAAACTCCCATATCTCGCGAACGGATTGCCGAACTCGAGAAATTCAGGTTGCATCTGAAAGTAGAAACTCGCCCGATTACAATGGTGTGTGTACTTTTCCCCTAGGCCATTCCAGTTATTGGTTTCGAGTATCAGACCAGCGAAAATTTTGATGGTTTCTCAACCATTCCTTAACTTCAAACACCCATATCTCGCGAACGGATGGACGAACTCGAGAAATTCCTGTTGCATGTGAAAGTAGAAACTCGTCCGATTACAACGGTAGGTGTATTTTTCCCCTAGGCCTTTGTAGTTATTGGTTTCGAGTCTCAGACTTTCGAAAATTTTGATGGTTTCTCAAGCATTCCTTAACTTCAAACTCCCATATCTCGCGAACGGATTGACGAACTCGAGAAATTTCTGTTGCATCTGAAAGTAGAAACTCGCCCGATTACAATGCTGTGTGTACTTTCCCCCTAGGCCACTCCAGTTATTGTTATCGAATATCAGACTTGCGAAAGTTTTGATGGTTTCTCAACCATCTCTTAACTCCCAACTCCGACATTTCGCGAACGGATGGACGAATCCGAATAATTTCTGTTACATCTGAAAGTAGAAACTCTCCCAATTACAACGGTATGTGTATTTTGCCCCTAGGCCATTGTAGTTATTGGTTTCGAGTATCAGACTTGCGAAAATTTTGATAGTTTCTCAACCATTCCTTAACTTCAAACTCCCATATCTCGCGAACGGGTTGACGAACTCGAGAAATTCCTGTTGCATCTGAAAGTAGAAACGCGCCCTATTATAATGGTGTTTGTACTTTTCCCCTAGGCCATTCCAGTTATTGGTTTCGAGTAGCAGACCAGCGAAAATTTTGATGGTTTCTCAACCATTCCTTAACTTCAAACTCCCATATCTCGCGAACGGGTTGACGAACTCTAGAAATTCCTGTTGCATCTGAAAGTAGAAACTCGCCCGATTACAATGGTCTATGTACTTTTCCCCTAGCCCATTCCAGTTATTGATTTCGAGTATCAGACTTGCGAAAATTTTGATGGTTTCTCAACCATTCCTTAACTTCACACACCCATATCTCGCGAACGAATTGACGAATTCGAGTAATTCCTATTGTATCTGAAAGTAGAAACTCGCCCGATTACAATGCTGTGTGTACTTTCCCCCTAGGCCACTCCCGTTATTGTTATCGAATATCAGACTTGCGAAAGTTTTGATGGTTTCTCAACCATCTCTTAACTCCCAACTCCGACATTTCGCGAACGGATTGACGAATCCGAATAATTTCTGTTGCATCTGAAAGTAGAAACTCTCCCAATTACAACGGTATGTGTATTTTGCCCCTAGGCCACTGTAGTTATTGGTTTCGAGTATCAGACTTGCGAAAATTTTGATAGTTTCTCAACCATTCCTTAACTTCAAACTCCCATATCTCGCGAACGGGTTGACGAACTCGAGAAATTCCTGTTGCATCTGAAAGTAGAAACGCGCCCTATTACAATGGTGTGTGTACTTTTCCCCTAGGCCATTCCAGTTATTGGTTTCGAGTATCAGACCTGCGAAAATTTTGATGGTTTCTCAACCATTCCTTAACTTCAAACACCCATATCTCGCGAACGGATTGACGAACTCGAGAAATTCCTGTTGCATGTGAAAGTAGAAACTCGCCCGATTACAACGGTATGTGTATTTTTCCCCTACGCTTTGTAGTTATTGGTTTCGAGTATCAGACTTTCGAAAATATTGATGGTTTCTCAAGCATTCCTTAACTTCAAACTCCCATATCTCGCGAACGGATTGACGAACTCGAGAAATTTCTGTTGCATCTGAAAGTAGAAACTCGCCCGATTACAATGGTGTGTGTACTTTTCCCCTAGGCCATTCCAGTTATTGGTTTCGAGTATCAGACCAGCGAAAATTTTGATGGTTTCTCAACCATTCCTTAACTTCAAACTCCCATATCTCGCGAAAGGATTAACGAACTCGAGAAATTCCTGTAGCATCTGAAAGTAGAAACTCGCACGATTACAATGGTATGTGTACTTTTCCCCTAGGCCATTCCAGTTATTGGTTTCGAGTATCAGACCAGCAAAAATTTTGATGGTTTCTCAACCATTCCTTAACTTCAAACTCCCATATCTCGCGAAAGGATTAACGAACTCGAGAAATTCCTGTAGCATCTGAAAGTAGAAACTCGCACGATTACAATGGTATGTGTACTTTTCCCCTAGGCCATTCCAGTTATTGGTTTCGAGTATCAGACCAGCGAAAATTTTGATGGTTTCTCAACCATTCCTTAACTTCAAAATCACATATCTCGCGAAAGGATTAACGAACTCGAGAAATTCCTGTTGCATGTGAAAGTAGAAACTCGTCCGATTACAACGGTAGGTGTATTTTTCCACTAGGCCTTTGTAGTTATCGGTTTCGAGTATCAGACTTTCGAAAACTTTGATGGTTTCTCAAGCATTCCTTAACTTCAAATTCCCAAATCTCGCGAACGGATTGACGAACTCGAGAAATTTCTGCTGCATCCGAAAGTAGAAACTCGCATGATTACAATGGTGTGTGTACTTTTCCCCTAGGCCATTCCAGTTATTGGTTTCGAGTAGCAGACCAGCGAAAATTTTGATGGTTTCACAACCATTCCTTAACTTCAAACTCCCATATCTCGCGAACGGATTTCCGAACTCGAGAAATTCCTGTTGCATGTGAAAGTAGAAAGTCGCCCAATTACAATGGTGTGTGTACTTTTCCCCTAGGCCATTCCAGTTATTGGTTTCGAGTATCAGACCAGCGAAAATTTTGATGGTTTCTCAACCATTCCTTAATTGCAAACTCCCATATCTCGCGAACGGATTGCCGAACTCGAGAAATTCAGGTTGCATCTGAAAGTAGAAACTCGCCCGATTACAATGGTGTGTGTACTTTTCCCCTAGGCCATTCCAGTTATTGGTTTCGAGTATCAGACCAGCGAAAATTTTGATGGTTTCTCAACCATTCCTTAACTTCAAACACCCATATCTCGCGAACGGATGGACGAACTCGAGAAATTCCTGTTGCATGTGAAAGTAGAAACTCGTCCGATTACAACGGTAGGTGTATTTTTCCCCTAGGCCTTTGTAGTTATTGGTTTCGAGTCTCAGACTTTCGAAAATTTTGATGGTTTCTCAAGCATTCCTTAACTTCAAACTCCCATATCTCGCGAACGGATTGACGAACTCGAGAAATTTCTGTTGCATCTGAAAGTAGAAACTCGCCCGATTACAATGGTGTGTGTACTTTTCCCCTAGGCCATTCCAGTTATTGGTTTCGAGTATCAGACCAGCGAAAATTTTGATGGTTTCTCAACCATTCCTTAACTTCAAACACCCATATCTCGCGAACGGATTGACGAACTCGAGAAATTCTTGTTGCATGTGAAAGTAGAAACTCGCCCGATTACAACGGTATGTGTATTTTTCCCCTAGGCCTTTGCAGTTATTGGTTTCGAGTATCAGACTTTCGAAAATTTTGATGGTTTCTCAAGCATTCCTTAACTTCAAACTCCCATATCTCGCGAAGGGATTGACGAACTCGAGAAATTTCTGTTGCATCTGAAAGCAGAAACTCGCCCGATTACAATGGTGTGTGTGCTTTTCCCCTAGGCCATTCCAGTTATTGATTTCGAGTATCAGACTTGCGAAAATTTTGATGGTTTCTCAACCATTCCTTAACTTCACACACCCATATCTCGCGAACGAATTGACGAATTCGAGAAATTCCTATTGTATCTGAAAGTAGAAACTCGCCCGATTACAATGCTGTGTGTACTTTCCCCCTAGGCCACTCCAGTTATTGTTATCGAATATCAGACTTGCGAAAGTTTTGATGGTTTCTCAACCATCTCTTAACTCCCAACTCCGACATTTCGCGAACGGATGGACGAATCCGAATAATTTCTGTTACATCTGAAAGTAGAAACTCTCCCAATTACAACGGTATGTGTATTTTGCCCCTAGGCCATTGTAGTTATTGGTTTCGAGTATCAGACTTGCGAAAATTTTGATAGTTTCTCAACCATTCCTTAACTTCAAACTCCCATATCTCGCGAACGGGTTGACGAACTCGAGAAATTCCTGTTGCATCTGAAAGTAGAAACGCGCCCTATTATAATGGTGTTTGTACTTTTCCCCTAGGCCATTCCAGTTATTGGTTTCGAGTATCAGACCTGCGAAAATTTTGATGGTTTCTCAACCATTCCTTAACTTCAAACACCCATATCTCGCGAACGGATTGACGAACTCGAGAAATTCCTGTTGCATGTGAAAGTAGAAACTCGCCCGATTACAACGGTATGTGTATTTTTCCCCTAGGCTTTGTAGTTATTGGTTTCGAGTATCAGACTTTCGAAAATATTGATGGTTTCTCAAGCATTCCTTAACTTCAAACTCCCATATCTCGCGAACGGATTGACGAACTCGAGAAATTTCTGTTGCATCTGAAAGTAGAAACTCGCCCGATTACAATGGTGTGTGTACTTTTCCCCTAGGCCATTCCAGTTATTGGTTTCGAGTATCAGACCAGCGAAAATTTTGATGGTTTCTCAACCATTCCTTAACTTCAAACTCCCATATCTCGCGAAAGGATTAACGAACTCGAGAAATTCCTGTAGCATCTGAAAGTAGAAACTCGCACGATTACAATGGTATGTGTACTTTTCCCCTAGGCCATTCCAGTTATTGGTTTCGAGTATCAGAGCAGCAAAAATTTTGATGGTTTCTCAACCATTCCTTAACTTCAAACTCCCATATCTCGCGAAAGGATTAACGAACTCGAGAAATTCCTGTAGCATCTGAAAGTAGAAACTCGCACGATTACAATGGTATGTGTACTTTTCCCCTAGGCCATTCCAGTTATTGGTTTCGAGTATCAGACCAGCGAAAATTTTGATGGTTTCTCAACCATTCCTTAACTTCAAAATCACATATCTCGCGAAAGGATTAACGAACTCGAGAAATTCCTGTTGCATGTGAAAGTAGAAACTCGTCCGATTACAACGGTAGGTGTATTTTTCCCCTAGGCCTTTGCAGTTATTGGTTTCGAGTATCAGACTTTCGAAAATTTTGATGGTTTCTCAAGCATTCCTTAACTTCAAACTCCCATATCTCGCGAAGGGATTGACGAACTCGAGAAATTTCTGTTGCATCTGAAAGCAGAAACTCGCCCGATTACAATGGTGTGTGTGCTTTTCCCCTAGGCCATTCCAGTTATTGATTTCGAGTATCAGACTTGCGAAAATTTTGATGGTTTCTCAACCATTCCTTAACTTCACACACCCATATCTCGCGAACGAATTGACGAATTCGAGAAATTCCTATTGTATCTGAAAGTAGAAACTCGCCCGATTACAATGCTGTGTGTACTTTCCCCCTAGGCCACTCCAGTTATTGTTATCGAATATCAGACTTGCGAAAGTTTTGATGGTTTCTCAACCATCTCTTAACTCCCAACTCCGACATTTCGCGAACGGATTGACGAATCCGAATAATTTCTGTTACATCTGAAAGTAGAAACTCTCCCAATTACAACGGTATGTGTATTTTGCCCCTAGGCCATTGTAGTTATTGGTTTCGAGTATCAGACTTGCGAAAATTTTGATAGTTTCTCAACCATTCCTTAACTTCAAACTCCCATATCTCGCGAACGGGTTGACGAACTCGAGAAATTCCTGTTGCATCTGAAAGTAGAAACGCGCCCTATTATAATGGTGTTTGTACTTTTCCCCTAGGCCATTCCAGTTATTGGTTTCGAGTATCAGACCTGCGAAAATTTTGATGGTTTCTCAACCACTCCTTAACTTCAAACACCCATATCTCGCGAACGGATTGACGAACTCGAGAAATTCCTGTTGCATGTGAAAGTAGAAACTCGCCCGATTACAACGGTATGTGTATTTTTCCCCTAGGCTTTGTAGTTATTGGTTTCGAGTATCAGACTTTCGAAAATATTGATGGTTTCTCAAGCATTCCTTAACTTCAAACTCCCATATCTCGCGAACGGATTGACGAACTCGAGAAATTTCTGTTGCATCTGAAAGTAGAAACTCGCCCGATTACAATGGTGTGTGTACTTTTCCCCTAGGCCATTCCAGTTATTGGTTTCGAGTATCAGACCAGCGAAAATTTTGATGGTTTCTCAACCATTCCTTAACTTCAAACTCCCATATCTCGCGAAAGGATTAACGAACTCGAGAAATTCCTGTAGCATCTGAAAGTAGAAACTCGCACGATTACAATGGTATGTGTACTTTTCCCCTAGGCCATTCCAGTTATTGGTTTCGAGTATCAGACCAGCAAAAATTTTGATGGTTTCTCAACCATTCCTTAACTTCAAACTCCCATATCTCGCGAAAGGATTAACGAACTCGAGAAATTCCTGTAGCATCTGAAAGTAGAAACTCGCACGATTACAATGGTATGTGTACTTTTCCCCTAGGCCATTCCAGTTATTGGTTTCGAGTATCAGACCAGCGAAAATTTTGATGGTTTCTCAACCATTCCTTAACTTCAAAATCACATATCTCGCGAAAGGATTAACGAACTCGAGAAATTCCTGTTGCATGTGAAAGTAGAAACTCGTCCGATTACAACGGTAGGTGTATTTTTCCACTAGGCCTTTGTAGTTATCGGTTTCGAGTATCAGACTTTCGAAAACTTTGATGGTTTCTCAAGCATTCCTTAACTTCAAATTCCCAAATCTCGCGAACGGATTGACGAACTCGAGAAATTTCTGCTGCATCCGAAAGTAGAAACTCGCATGATTACAATGGTGTGTGTACTTTTCCCCTAGGCCATTCCAGTTATTGGTTTCGAGTAGCAGACCAGCGAAAATTTTGATGGTTTCACAACCATTCCTTAACTTCAAACTCCCATATCTCGCGAACGGATTTCCGAACTCGAGAAATTCCTGTTGCATGTGAAAGTAGAAAGTCGCCCAAATACAATGGTGTGTGTACTTTTCCCCTAGGCCATTCCAGTTATTGGTTTCGAGTATCAGACCAGCGAAAATTTTGATGGTTTCTCAACCATTCCTTAATTGCAAACTCCCATATCTCGCGAACGGATTGCCGAACTCGAGAAATTCAGGTTGCATCTGAAAGTAGAAACTCGCCCGATTACAATGGTGTGTGTACTTTTCCCCTAGGCCATTCCAGTTATTGGTTTCGAGTATCAGACCAGCGAAAATTTTGATGGTTTCTCAACCATTCCTTAACTTCAAACACCCATATCTCGCGAACGGATGGACGAACTCGAGAAATTCCTGTTGCATGTGAAAGTAGAAACTCGTCCGATTACAACGGTAGGTGTATTTTTCCCCTAGGCCTTTGTAGTTATTGGTTTCGAGTCTCAGACTTTCGAAAATTTTGATGGTTTCTCAAGCATTCCTTAACTTCAAACTCCCATATCTCGCGAACGGATTGACGAACTCGAGAAATTTCTGTTGCATCTGAAAGTAGAAACTCGCCCGATTACAATGGTGTGTGTACTTTTCCCCTAGGCCATTCCAGTTATTGGTTTCGAGTATCAGACCAGCGAAAATTTTGATGGTTTCTCAACCATTCCTTAACTTCAAACACCCATATCTCGCGAACGGATTGACGAACTCGAGAAATTCTTGTTGCATGTGAAAGTAGAAACTCGCCCGATTACAACGGTATGTGTATTTTTCCCCTAGGCCTTTGCAGTTATTGGTTTCGAGTATCAGACTTTCGAAAATTTTGATGGTTTCTCAAGCATTCCTTAACTTCAAACTCCCATATCTCGCGAAGGGATTGACGAACTCGAGAAATTTCTGTTGCATCTGAAAGCAGAAACTCGCCCGATTACAATGGTGTGTGTACTTTTCCCCTAGGCCATTCCAGTTATTGATTTCGAGTATCAGACTTGCGAAAATTTTGATGGTTTCTCAACCATTCCTTAACTTCACACACCCATATCTCGCGAACGAATTGACGAATTCGAGAAATTCCTATTGTATCTGAAAGTAGAAACTCGCCCGATTACAATGGTGTGTGTACTTTTCCCCTAGGCCATTCCAGTTATTGGTTTCGAGTATCAGACCAGCGAAAATTTTGATGGTTTCTCAACCATTCCTTAACTTCAAAATCACATATCTCGCGAAAGGATTGACGAACTCGAGAAATTCTTGTTGCATGTGAAAGTAGAAACTCGCCCGATTACAACGGTATGTGTATTTTTCCCCTAGGCCTTTGCAGTTATTGGTTTCGAGTATCAGACTTTCGAAAATTTTGATGGTTTCTCAAGCATTCCTTAACTTCAAACTCCCATATCTCGCGAAGGGATTGACGAACTCGAGAAATTTCTGTTGCATCTGAAAGCAGAAACTCGCCCGATTACAATGGTGTGTGTACTTTTCCCCTAGGCCATTCCAGTTATTGGTTTCGAGTATCAGACCAGCGAAAATTTTGATGGTTTCTCAACCATTCCTTAACTTCAAACACCCATATCTCGCGAACGGATGGACGAACTCGAGAAATTCCTGTTGCATGTGAAAGTAGAAACTCGTCCGATTACAACGGTAGGTGTATTTTTCCCCTAGGCCTTTGTAGTTATTGGTTTCGAGTCTCAGACTTTCGAAAATTTTGATGGTTTCTCAAGCATTCCTTAACTTCAAATTCCCATATCTCGCGAACGGATTGACGAACTCGAGAAATTCCTGTTGTATCTGAAAGTGGAAACTCGCCCGATTACAATGCTGTGTGTACTTTTCCCCTAGGCCACTCCAGTTATTGGTTTCGAGTATCAGACCAGCGAAAATTTTGATGGTTTCACAACCATTCCTTAACTTCAAACTCCCATATCTCGCGAACGGAGTGACGAACTCGAGAAATTTCTGTTGCATCTGAAAGTAGAAACTAGCCCGATTTCAATGGTGTGTGTACTTTTCCCCTAGGCCATTCCAGTTATTGGTTTCGAGTATCAGACCAGCGAAAATTTTGATGGTTTCTCAACCATTCCTTAACATCAAACTCCCATATCTCGCGAACGGATTGACGAACTCGAGAAATTCCTGTTGCATCTGAAAGTAGAAACTCGCACGATTACAATGGTATGTGTATTTTTCCCCTAGGCCATTCCAGTTATTGGTTTCGAGTATCAGACCAGCGAAAATTTTGATGGTTTCTCAACCATTCCGTATCTTCAAACTCCCGTATCTCGCGAACGGGTTGACGAACTCGAGAAATGCCTGTTGCATCTGAAAGTGGAAACTCGCCCGATTACAAAGGTATGTGTATTTTTGCCCTAGATCATAATAGTTATTGGTTTCGAGTATCAGACTTGCGAAAATTTTGATGGTTTCTCAAGCATTCCTTAACTTCAAACTGCCATATCTCGCGAACGGATTGACGAACTCGATTATTTCCTGTTGCATCTGAAAGTAGAAGGTCGACCGATTACAATGGTGTGTGTACTTTTTCCCTAGGCCCTTCCAGTTATTGGTTTCGAGTATCAGACCAGCGAAAATTTTGATGGTTTCTCAACCATTCCGTATCTTCAAACTCCCGTAACTCGCGAAAGGGTTGACGAACTCGAGAAATGCCTGTTGCATCTGAAAGTGGAAACTCACCCGATTACAAAGGTATGTGTATTTTTGCCCTAGATCATAGTAGTTATTGGTTTCGAGTATCAGACTTGCGAAAATTTTGATGGTTTCTCAACCATTCCTTAAATTCAAATTCCCATATCTCGCGAACGGATTGACGAACTCGAGAAATTTCTGTTGCATCTGAAATTAGAAACTCGCCCGATTACAATGGTGTGTGTACTTTTCCCCTAGGCCATTCCAGTTATTGGTTTCGAGTATCAGACCAGCGAAAATTTTGATGGATTCACAACCATTCCTTAACTTCAAACTGCCATATCTCGCGAACGGATTGACGAACTCGAGAAATTTCTGTTGCATCTGAAAGTAGAAACTAGCCCGATTACAATGGTGTGTGTACTTTTACCCTAGGCCATTCCAGTTATTGGTTTCGAGTATCAGACCAGCGAAAATTTTGATGGTTTCTCAACCATTCCTTAACTTCAAACTCCCATATCTCGCGAAAGGATTGACTAACTCGAGAAATTCCTGTTGCATGTGAAAGTAGAAACTCGCCCGATTACAACGGTATGTGTGTTTTTCCCCTAGGACTTTGTAGTTATTGGTTTCGAGTATCAGACTTGCGAAAATTTTGATGGTTTCTCAAGCACTCCTTAACTTCAAACTTCCATATCTCGCGAACCGATTGACGAACTGGAGAAATTCCTGTTGCATCTGAAAGTGGAAACTCGCCCGATTACAAAGGTATGCGTATTTTCCCCCTAGGCCTTTGTAGTTATTGGTTTCGAGTATCAGACTTGCGAAAATTTTGATGGTTTCTCAACCATTCCTTAACTTCAAACTCCCGTATCTCGCGAACGGAATGACGAACTCGAGAAACTCCTGTTGCATGTGAAAGTAGAAACTCGCCCGATTACAACGGTAGGTGTATTTCTGCCCTAGGCCTTTGCAGTTATTGGGTTCGAGTATCAGACTTGCGAAAATTTTGATGGTTTCTCAACCATTCCTTAACTTCAAACACCCATATCTTGCGAACGGATTAACGAACTCGAGAAATTTCTGTTGCATCTGAAAGTAGAAACTCGCCCGAGTACAATGGTGTGTGTATTTTTCCCCTAGGCCATTCCAGTTATTGATTTCGAGTATCAGACTTGCGAAAATTTTGATGGTTTCTCAACCATTCCTTAACTTCAAACACCCATATCTCGCGAACGGATTGATGAACTCGAGAAATTCCTGTTGTATCTGAGAGTAGAAACTCGCCCGATTACAGAGGTATGTGTACTTTTCCCCTAGGGCATTCCAGTTATTGGTTTCGAGTATCAGACTTTCGAAAATTTTGATCGTTTCTCAACCATTCCTTAACTTCAAACTCCCACATCTCGCGAACGGATTGACGAACTCGAGAAATTCCTGTTGCATGTGAAAGTAGAAACTCGCCCGATTACAACGGTATGTGTATTTTTCCCCTAGGCCTTTGTAGTTATTGGTTTCGAGTATCAGACTTTCGAAAATTTTGATGGTTCCTCGAGCATTCCTTAAATTCAAACTCCCATATATCGCGAACGGATTGACGAACTCAAGAAATTTCTGTTGCATCTGAAAGCAGAAACTCGCCCGATTACAACGGTATGTGTATTTTTGCCCTAGATCATAGTAGTTATTGGTTTCGAGTATCAGACTTCCGAAAATTTTGATGGTTACTCAAGCATTCCTTAACTTCAAACTCCCATATCTCGCGAACCGATTGACGAACTCGAGAAATTCCTGTTGCATCTGAAAGTAGAAACCTGGCCCGATTACAATGGTGTGTGTACTTATCCCCTAGGCCTTTGTAGTCATTGGTCTCGAGTATCAGACTTTCGAAAATTTTGATGGTTTCTCAAGCATTCCTTAACTTCAAACTGCCATATCTCGCGAACGGATTGACGAACTCGATTATTTCCTGTTGCATCTGAAAGTAGAAGGTCGACCGATTACAATGGTGTGTGTACTTTTCCCCTAGGCCATTCCAGTTATTGGTTTCGAGTACCAGTCCAGCGAAGATTTTGATGGTTTCTCAAACATTCCTTAACTTCAAACTCCCATATCTCGCGAACGGATTGCCGAACTTGAGAAATTCAGGTTGCATGTGAAAGTAGAAACTCGCCCGATTACAGCGGTAGGTGTATTTTTCCCCTAGGCCTTTGCAGTTATTGGTTTCGAGTATCAGACTTCTGAAAATTTTGATGGTTTCCCAAGCATTCCTTAACTTCAAACTCCCATATCTCGCGAACGGGTTGACGAACTCGATAAATTCCTGTTGCATCTGAAAGTAGAAACTCGCCCGATTACAATGGTGTGTGTACTTATCCCCTAGGCCTTTGTAGTCATTGGTCTCGAGTATCAGACTTTCGAAAATTTTGATGGTTTCTCAAGCATTCCTTAACTTCAAATTCCCATATCTCGCGAACGGATTGACGAACTCGAGAAATTTCTGTTGCATCTGAAAGTAGAAACTCGCCCGATTACAATAGTGTGTGTACTTTTCCCCTAGGCCATTCCAGTTTTGGTTTCGAGTATCAGACCAGCGAAAATTTTGATGATTTCACAACCATTCCTTAACTTCAAACTCCCATATCTCCCGAACGGATTGACGAACTCGAGAAATTTCTGTTGCATCTGAAAGTAGAAACTCGCCCGATTACAAAGGTATGTGTATTTTTGCCCTATATCATAGTAGTTATTGGTTTCGTGTATCAGACTTGCGAAAACTTTGATGGTTTCTCAAGCATTCCTTAACTTCAAACTGCCATATCTCGCGAACGGATTGACGAACTCGATTATTTCCTGTTGCATCTGAAAGTAGAAAGTCGACCGATTACAATGGTGTGTGTACTTTTCCCTAAGGCCATTCCAGTTATTGGTTTCGAGTATCAGACCAGCGAAAATTTTGATGGTTTCTCAACCATTCCGTATATTCAAACTCCCGTATCTCGCGAACGGGTTGACGAACTCGAGAAATGCCTGTTGGATCTGAAAGTGGAAACTCGCCCGATTACAAAGGTATGTGTATTTTTGCCCTAGATCATAGTAGTTATTTGTTTCAAGTATCAGACTAGCGAAAATTTTGATGGTTTCTCAAGCATTCCTTAACTTCAAACTGCCATATCTCGCGAACGGATTGACGAACTCGATTATTTCCTGTTGCATCTGAAAGTAGAAAGTCGACCGATTACAATGGTGTGTGTACTTTTCCCCTAGGCCATTCCAGTTATTGATTTCGAGTATCAGACCAGCGAAAATTTTGATGGTTTCTCAACCATTCCGTATTTTCAAACTCCCATTTCTCGCGAACGGATTGACGAACTCGTGAAATTTCTGTTGCATCTGAAAGTAGAAACTCGCCCGAGTACAATGGTGTGTGTATTTTTCCCCTAGGCCATTCCAGTTATTGGTTTCGAGTATCAGACCAGCGAAAATTTTGATGGTTTCTCAACCATTCCTTAATTTCAAACACCCATATCTCGCGAACGGAATGATGAACTCGAGAAATTCCTGTTGCATCTGAGAGTAGAAACTCGCCCGATTACAGAGGTATGTGTACTTTTCCCCTAGGGCATTCCAGTTATTGGTTTCGAGTATCAGACTTTCGAAAATTTTGATCGTTTCTCAACCATTCCTTAACTTCAAACTCCCACATCTCGCGAACGGATTGACGAACTCGAGAAATTCGTGTTGCATGTGAAAGTAGAAACTCGCCCGATTACAACGGTATGTGTATTTTTCCCCTAGGCCTTTGTAGTTATTGGTTTCGAGTATCAGACTTTCGAAAATTTTGATGGTTCCTCAAGCATTCCTTAAATTCAAACTCCCATATCTCGCGAACGGATTGAAGGACTCGAGAAATTCCTGTTGCATCAGAAAGTAGAAACTCTCCCAATTACAACGGTATGTGTGTTTTTCCCCTGGGCCACTGTAGTTATTGGTTTCGAGTCTCAGACTTTCGAAAATTTTGATGGTTTCTCAACCATTCCTTAACTTCAAAGACCCATATCTCGCGAACGGATTGACGAACTCGAGAAATTTCTGTTGCATCTGAAAGTAGAAACTCGCCCGATTACAATGGTGTGTGTACTTTTCCCCTAGGCCATTCCAGTTATTGGTTTCGAGTATCAGACCAGAGAAAATTTTGATGATTTCACAACCATTCCTTAACTTCAAACTCCCATATCTCCCGAACGGATTGACGAACTCGAGAAATTTCTGTTGCAACTGAAAGTAGAAACTCGCTCGAGTACAATGGTGTGTGTATTTTGCCCCTAGGCCATTCCAGTTATTGGTTTCGAGTATCAGACCAGCGAAAATTTTGATGGCTTCTCAACCATTCCTTAATTTCAAACAACCATATCTCCCGAACGGATTGATGAACTCGAGAAATTCCTGTTGCATCTGAGAGTAGAAACTCGCCCGATTACAGAGGTATGTGTACTTATCCCCTAGGCCTTTGTAGTCATTGGTCTCGAGTATCAGACTTTCGAAAATTTTGATGGTTTCTCAAGCATTCCTTAACTTCAAATTCCCATATCTCGCGAACGGATTGACGAACTCGAGAAATTTCTGTTGCATCTGAAAGTAGAAACTCGCCCGATTACAATGGTGTGTGTACTTTTCCCCTAGGCCATTCCAGTTATTGGTTTCGAGTATCAGACCAGAGAAAATTTTGATGATTTCACAACCATTCCTTAACTTCAAACTCCCATATCTCCCGAACGGATTGACGAACTCGAGAAATTTCTGTTGCATCTGAAAGTAGAAACTCGCCCGATTACAAAGGTATGTGTATTTTTGCCCTAGATCATAGTAGTTATTGGTTTCGTGTATCAGACTTGCGAAAACTTTGATGGTTTCTCAAGCATTCCTTAACTTCAAACTGCCATATCTCGCGAACGGATTGACGAACTCGATTATTTCCTGTTGCATCTGAAAGTAGAAAGTCGACCGATTACAATGGTGTGTGTACTTTTCCCCTAGGCCATTCCAGTTATTGGTTTCGAGTATCAGACCAGCGAAAATTTTGATGGTTTCTCAACCATTCCGTATATTCAAACTCCCGTATCTCGCGAACGGGTTGACGAACTCGAGAAATGCCTGTTGGATCTGAAAGTGGAAACTCGCCCGATTACAAAGGTATGTGTATTTTTGCCCTAGATCATAGTAGTTATTTGTTTCAAGTATCAGACTAGCGAAAATTTTGATGGTTTCTCAAGCATTCCTTAACTTCAAACTGCCATATCTCGCGAACGGATTGACGAACTCGATTATTTCCTGTTGCATCTGAAAGTAGAAAGTCGAGCGATTACAATGGTGTGTGTACTTTTCCCCTAGGCCATTCCAGTTATTGATTTCGAGTATCAGACCAGCGAAAATTTTGATGGTTTCTCAACCATTCCGTATCTTCAAACTCCCATTTCTCGCGAACGGATTGACGAACTCGTGAAATTTCTGTTGCATCTGAAAGTAGAAACTCGCCCGAGTACAATGGTGTGTGTATTTTTCCCCTAGGCCATTCCAGTTATTGGTTTCGAGTATCAGAACAGCGAAAATTTTGATGGTTTCTCAACCATTCCTTAATTTCAAACACCCATATCTCGCGAACGGATTGATGAACTCGAGAAATTCCTGTTGCATCTGAGAGTAGAAACTCGCCCGATTACAGAGGTATGTGTACTTTTACCCTAGGGCATTCCAGTTATTGGTTTCGAGTATCAGACTTTCGAAAATTTTGATCGTTTCTCAACCATTCCTTAACTTCAAACTCCCACATCTCGCGAACGGATTGACGAACTCGAGAAATTCGTGTTGCATGTGAAAGTAGAAACTCGCCCGATTACAACGGTATGTGTATTTTTCCCCTAGGCCTTTGTAGTTATTGGTTTCGAGTATCAGACTTTCGAAAATTTTGATGGTTCCTCAAGCATTCCTTAAATTCAAACTCCCATATCTCGCGAACGGATTGAAGGACTCGAGAAATTCCTGTTGCATCAGAAAGTAGAAACTCTCCCAATTAAAACGGTATGTGTGTTTTTCCCCTGGGCCACTGTAGTTATTGGTTTCGAGTCTCAGACTTTCGAAAATTTTGATGGTTTCTCAACCATTCCTTAACTTCAAAGACCCATATCTCGCGAACGGATTGACGAACTCGAAAAATTTCTGTTGCATCTGAAAGTAGAAACTCGCCCGAGTACAATGGTGTGTGTATTTTTCCCCTAGGCCATTCCAGTTATTGGTTTCGAGTATCAGACCAGCGAAAATTTTGATGGTTTCTCAACCATTCCTTAATTTCAAACAACCATATCTCCCGAACGGATTGATGAACTCGAGAAATTCCTGTTGCATCTGAGAGTAGAAACTCGCCCGATTACAGAGGTATGTGTACTTTTCCCCTAGGGCATTCCAGTTATTGGTTTCGAGTCTCAGACTTTCGAAAATTTTGATGGTTTCTCAACCATTCCTTAACTTCAAAGACCCATATCTCGCGAACGGATTGACGAACTCGAAAAATTTCTGTTGCATCTGAAAGTAGAAACTCGCCCGAGTACAATGGTGTGTGTATTTTTCCCCTAGGCCATTCCAGTTATTGGTTTCGAGTATCAGACCAGCGATTATTTTGATGGTTCCTCAACCATTCCTTAACTTCAAACTCCGATATTTCGCGAACGGATTGACGAACTCGAGAAATTCCTGTTGCATCTGAAAGTAGAAACTCGCCCGATTACAATGGTGTGTGTACTTTTCCCCTAGACCATTCCAGTTATTGGTTTCGAGTATCAGACCAGCGAAAATTTTGATGGTTTCTCAACCATTCCTTAACTTCAAACACCCATATCTCGCGAACGGATTGACGAACTCGAGAAATTTCTGATGCATCTGAAAGTAGAAACTCGCCCGAGTACAATGGTGTGTGTATTTTTCCCCTAGGCCATTCCAGTCATTGGTTTCGAGTATCAGACCAGCGAAACTTTTGATGGTTTCTCAACCATTCCTCAACTTCAAACACCCATATCTCGCGAACGGATTGATGAACTCGAGAAATTCCTGTTGCATCTGAGAGTAGAAACTCGCCCGATTGCAGAGGTATGTGTACTTTTCCCCTAGGGCATTCCAGTTATTGGTTTCGAGTATCAGACATTCGAAAATTTTGATCGTTTCTCAACCATTCCTTAACTTCAAACTCCCACATCTCGCGAACGGATTGACGAACTCGAGAAATTCCTGTTGCATGTGAAAGTAGAGACTCGCCCGAGTACAACGGTATGTGTATTTTTCCCCTAGGCCTTTGTAGTTATTGGTTTCGAGTATCAGACTTTCGAAAATTTTGATGGTTCCTCAAGCATTCCTTAACTTCAAACTCCCATATATCGCGAACGGATTGACGAACTCAAGAAATTTCTGTTGCATCTGAAAGCAGAAACTCGCCCGATTACAACGGTATGTGTATTTTTGCCCTAGATCATAGTAGTTATTGGTTTCGAGTATCAGACTTCCGAAAATTTTGATGGTTACTCAAGCATTCCTTAACTTCAAACTCCCATATCTCGCGAACCGATTGACGAACTCGAGAAATTCCTGTTGCATCTGAAAGTAGAAACTCGCCCGATTACAATGGTGTGTGTACTTTTCCCCTAGGTCATTCCAGTTATTGGTTTCGAGTATCAGACCAGCGAAAATTTTGATGGTTTCTCAACCATTCCTTAACTTCAAACTCCCATATCTCGCGAACGGGTTGACGAACTCGAGAAATTCCTGTTGCATCTGAAAGTAGATACTCGCCCGATTACAATGGTGTGTGTACTTTTCCCCTAGGCCATCCCAGTTATTGGTTTCGAGTACCAGTCCAGCGAAGATTTTGATGGTTTCTCAACCATTCCTTAATTTCAATCTCCCATATCTCGCGAACGGATTGCCGAACTTGAGAAATTCAGGTTGCATGTGAAAGTAGAAACTCGCCCGATTACAACGGTAGGTGTATTTTTCCCCTAGGCCTTTGTAGTTATTGGTTTCGAGTATCAGACTTCTGAAAATTTTGATGGTTTCCCAAGCATTCCTTAACTTCAAACTCCCATATCTCGCGAACGGGTTGACGAACTCGATAAATTCCTGTTGCATCTGAAAGTAGAAACTCGCCCGATTAGAATGGTGTGTGTACTTATCCCCTAGGCCTTTGTAGTCATTGGTCTCGAGTATCAGACTTTCGAAAATTTTGATGGTTTCTCAAGCATTCCTTAACTTCAAATTCCCATATCTCGCGAACGGATTGACGAACTCGAGAAATTTCTGTTGCATCTGAAAGTAGAAACTCGCCCGATTACAATGGTGTGTGTACTTTTCCCCTAGGCCATTCCAGTTATTGGTTTCGAGTATCAGACCAGCGAAAATTTTGATGATTTCACAACCATTCCTTAACTTCAAACTCCCATATCTCCCGAACGGATTGACGAACTCGAGAAATTTCTGTTGCATCTGAAAGTAGAAACTCGCCCGATTACAAAGGTATGTGTATTTTTGCCCTAGATCATAGTAGTTATTGGTTTCAAGTATCAGACTTGCGAAAACTTTGATGGTTTCTCAAGCATTCCTTAACTTCAAACTGCCATATCTCGCGAACGGATTGACGAACTCGATTATTTCCTGTTGCATCTGAAAGTAGAAAGTCGACCGATTACAATGGTGTGTGTACTTTTCCCCTAGGCCATTCCAGTTATTGGTTTCGAGTATCAGACCAGCGAAAATTTTGATGGTTTCTCAACCATTCCGTATATTCAAACTCCCGTATCTCGCGAACGGGTTGACGAATTCGAGAAATGCCTGTTGGATCTGAAAGTGGAAACTCGCCCGATTACAAAGGTATGTGTATTTTTGCCCTAGATCATAGTAGTTATTTGTTTCGAGTATCAGACTAGCGAAAATTTTGATGGTTTCTCAAGCATTCCTTAACTTCAAACTGCCATATCTCGCGAACGGATTGACGAACTCGATTATTTCCTGTTGCATCTGAAAGTAGAAAGTCGACCGATTACAATGGTGTGTGTACTTTTCCCCTAGGCCATTCCAGTTATTGATTTCGAGTATCAGACCAGCGAAAATTTTGATGGTTTCTCAACCATTCCGTATCTTCAAACTCCCATTTCTCGCGAACGGATTGACGAACTCGTGAAATTTCTGTTGCATCTGAAAGTAGAAACTCGCCCAAGTACAATGGTGTGTGTATTTTTCCCCTAGGCCATTCCAGTTATTGGTTTCGAGTATCAGACCAGCGAAAATTTTGATGGTTTCTCAACCATTCCTTAACTTCAAACACCCATATCTCCCGAACGGATTGATGAACTCGAGAAATTCCTGTTGCATCTGAGAGTAGAAACTCGCCCGATTACAGAGGTATGTGTACTTTTCCCCTAGGGCATTCCAGTTATTGGTTTCGAGTATCAGACCAGCGATTATTTTGATGGTTCCTCAACCATTCCTTAACTTCAAACTCCGATATTTCGCGAACGGATTGACGAACTCGAGAAATTCCTGTTGCATGTGAAAGTAGAAACTCGCCCGATTACAACGGTATGTGTATTTTTCCCCTAGGCCTTTGTAGTTATTGGTTTCGAGTATCAGACTTTCGAAAATTTTGATGGTTCCTCAAGCATTCCTTAAATTCAAACTCCCATATCTCGCGAACGGATTGAAGGACTCGAGAAATTCCTGTTGCATCTGAAAGTAGAAACTCTCCCAATTACAACGGTATGTGTGTTTTTACCCTGGGCCTCTGTAGTTATTGGTTTCGTGTCTCAGACTTTCGAAAATTTTGATGGTTTCTCAACCATTCCTTAACTTCAAAGACCCATATCTCGCGAACGGATTGACGAACTCGAAAAATTTCTGTTGCATCTGAAAGTAGAAACTCGCCCGAGTACAATGGTGTGTGTATTTTTCCCCTAGGCCATTCCAGTTATTGGTTTCGAGTATCAGACCAGCGAAAATTTTGATGGTTTCTCAACCATTCCTTAACTTCAAACACCCATATCTCCCGAACGGATTGATGAACTCGAGAAATTCCTGTTGCATCTGAGAGTAGAAACTCGCCCGATTACAGAGGTATGTGTACTTTTCCCCTAGGGCATTCCAGTTATTGGTTTCGAGTATCAGACCAGCGAATATTTTGATGGTTCCTCAACCATTCCTTAACATCAAACTCCGATATTTCGCGAACGGATTGACGAACTCGAGAAATTCCTGTTGCATCTGAAAGTAGAAACTCGCCCGATTACCATGGTGTGTGTACTTTTCCCCTAGGCCATTCCAGTTATTGGTTTCGAGTATCAGACCTGCGAAAATTTTGATGGTTTCTCAACCATTCCTTAACATCAAACTCCCATATCTCGCGAAAGGATTGACGAACTCGAGAAATTACTGTTGCGTCTGAAAGTGGAAACTCGCCCGATTACAACGGTATGTGTATTTTTCCCCTAGGCCTTTGTAGTTATTGGTTTCGAGTATCAGACTTTCGAAAATTTTGATCGTTTCTCAACCATTCCTTAACTTCAAACTCCCACATCTCGCGAACGGATTGACGAACTCGAGAAATTCCTGTTGCATGTGAAAGTAGAAACTCGCCCGATTACAACGGTATGTGTATTTTTCCCCTAGGCCTTTGTAGTTATTGGTTTCGAGTATCAGACTTTCGAAAATTTTGATGGATCCTCAAGCATTCCTTAACTTCAAACTCCCACATATCGCGAACGGATTGACGAACTCGAGAAATTTCTGTTGCATCTGAAAGCAGAACCTAGCCCGATTGCAACGCTATGTGTATTTTTGCCCTAGATCATAGTAGTTACTGGTTTCGAGTATCAGACTTCCGAAAATTTTGATGGTTTCTCAAGCATTCCTTAACTTCAAACTCCCACATCTCGCGAACGGATTGACGAACTCGATTATTTCCTGTTGCATCTGAAAGTAGAAAGTCGACCGATTACAATGGTGTGTGTACTTTTCCCCTAGGCCATTCCAGTTATTCGTTTCTAGCATCAGAATTGCGAAAATTTTGAGGGTTTCCCAACCATTCCTTAACCTCAAACTCCCATATCTCGCGAACGGTTTGACGAACTCGAGAAATTCCTGTTGCATCTGAAAGTAGAGACTCGCCCGATTAGAATGGTGTGTGTACTTTTCCCCTAGGCCATTCCAGTTATTCGTTTCTAGCATCAGAATTGCGAAAATTTTGAGGGTTCCCCAACCATTCCTTAACTTCAAACTCCCATATCTCCTGAACGGATTGACGAACTCGAGAAATTCCTGTTGCATCTGGAAGTAGAAACTCGCCCGCTTACAACGGTATGTGTATTGTTCCCCTAGGCCATTGTAGTTATTGGTTTCGAGTATCAGACTCGCGAAAATTTGATGGTTTCTCAACCATTCCTTAACTTCAAACTCCCATTTCTCGCGAACGGATTGACGAACTCGAGAATTTCCTATTGCATCTGAAAGCAGAAACTCGCCCGATTACAACGGTACGTGTATTTTTCCCCTAGGCCTTTGTAGTTATTGGTTTCGAGTATCAGACTTGCGAAAATTTTGATGGTTTCTCAACCATTCCTTAACTTCAAACTCCCATATCTCGCGAACGGAATGACGAACTCGAGAAATTCCTGTTGCATCTGAAAGTGGAAACTCGCCCGATTATAAAGGTATGTGCATTTTCACCCTAGGCCTTTGTAGTTATTGGTTTCGAGTATCAGACTTGCGAAAATTTTGATGGTTTCTCAAGCAGTCCTTAACTTCAAACTCCCATATGTCGCGAACGGATTGACGAACTCGAGAAATTCCTCTTGCATCTGAAAGCAGAAACTCGCCCGATTACAACGGTACGTGTATTTTTGCCCTAAGCCATAGTAGTTATTGGTTTCGAGTATCAGACTTGCGAAAATTGTGATGGATTCTCAACCATTCCTTAACTTCAAACTCCCATATCTCCCGAACGGATTGACGAACTCGAGAAATTCCTGTTGCATCTGGAAGTAGAAGCTCGCCCGCTTACAACGGTATGTGTATTGTTCCCCTAGGCCATTGTAGTTATTGGTTTCGAGTATCAGACTTGCGAAAATTTTATGGTTTCTCAACCATTCCTTAACTTCAAACTCCCATTTCTCGCGAACGGATTGACGAACTCGAGAAATTCCTGTTGCATCTGAAAGCAGAAACTCGCCCGATTACAGCGGTGTGTGCATTTTTCCCCTAGGCCATTGTAGTTATTGGTTTCGAGTATAAGACTTGCGAAAATTTGGTGGTTTCAAAACCATTCCTTCACTTCAAACTCCCATATCTCCCGAACGCATTGACGAACTCGAGAAATTCCTGTTGTATCTGAAAGTAGAAACTCGCCCGATTACAATGGTGTGTGTACTTTACCCCTAGGCCATTCCAGTTATTGGTTTCGAGTTTCAGACCGGCGAAGATTTAGTTGGTTTCTCAACCATTCCTTAACTTCAAACTCCCATATCTCGCGAACGGATTGACGAACTCGAGAATTTCCTATTGCATCTGAAAGCAGAAACTCGCCCGATTGCAACGGTACGTGTATTTTTCCCCTAGGCCTTTGTAGTTATTGGTTTCGAGTATCAGACTTGCGAAAATTTTGATGGTTTCTCAACCATTCCTTAACTTCAAACTCCCATATCTCGCGAACGGAATGACGAACTCGAGAAATTCCTGTTGCATCTGAAAGTGGAAACACGCCCGATTATAAAGGTATGTGCATTTTTACCCTAGGCCTTTGTAGTTATTGGTTTCGAGTATCAGAATTGCGAAAATTTGGATGGTTTCTCAAGCAGTCCTTAACTTCAAACTCCCATATCTCGCGAACGGATTGACGAACTCGAGAAATTCCTCTTGCATCTGAAAGCAGAAACTCGCCCGATTACAACGGTACGTGTATTTTTGCCCTAGGCCATAGTAGTTATTGGTTTCGAGTATCAGACTTGCGAAAATTGTGATGGTTTCTCAACCATTCCTTAACTTCAAACTCCCATATCTCCCGAACGGATTGACGAACTCGAGAAATTCCTGTTGCTGCTGGAAGTAGAAACTCGCCCGCTTACAACGGTATGTGTATTGTTCCCCTAGGCCATTGTAGTTATTGGTTTCGAGTACCAGACTTGCGAAAATTTGATGGTTTCTCAACCATTCCTTAACTTCAAACTCCCATTTCTCGCGAACGGATTGACGAACTCGAGAATTTCCTATTGCATCTGAAAGCAGAAACTCGCCCGATTACAACGGTACGTGTATTTTTCCCCTAGGCCTTTGTAGTTATTGGTTTCGAGTATCAGACTTGCGAAAATTTTGATGGTTTCTCAACCATTCCTTAACTTCAAACTCCCATATCTCGCGAACGGAATGACGAACTCGAGAAATTCCTGTTGCATCTGGAAGTGGAAACTCGCCCGATTATAAAGGTATGTGCATTTTCACCCTAGGCCTTTGTAGTTATTGGTTTCGAGTATCAGACTTGCGAAAATTTTGATGGTTTCTCAAGCAGTCCTTAACTTCAAACTCCCATATCTCGCGAACGGATTGACGAACTCGAGAAATTCCTCTTGCATCTGAAAGCAGAAACTCGCCCGATTACAACGTTACGTGTATTTTTGCCCTAAGCCATAGTAGTCATTGGTTTCGAGTATCAGACTTGCGAAAATTGTGATGGTTTCTCAACCACTCCTTAACTTCAAACTCCCATATCTCCCGAACGGATTGACGAACTCGAGAAATTCCTGTTGCATCTGGAAGTAGAAACTCGCCCGCTTACAACGGTATGTGTATTGTTCCCCTAGGCCATTGTAGTTATTGGTTTCGAGTATCAGACTTGCGAAAATTTTATGGTTTCTCAACCATTCCTTAACTTCAAACTCCCATTTCTCGCGAACGGATTGACGAACTCGAGAAATTCCTGTTGCATCTGAAAGCAGAAACTCGCCCGATTACAACGGTGTGTGCATTTTTCCCCTAGGCCATTGTAGTTATTGGTTTCGAGTATAAGACTTGCGAAAATTTGGTGGTTTCAAAACCATTCCTTCACTTCAAACTCCCATATCTCCCGAACGCATTGACGAACTCGAGAAATTCCTGTTGTATCTGAAAGTAGAAACTCGCCCGATTACAATGGTGTGTGTACTTTACCCCTAGGCCATTCCAGTTATTGGTTTCGAGTATCAGACCGGCGAAGATTTAGTTGGTTTCTCAACCATTCCTTAACTTCAAACTCCCATATCTCGCGAAAGGATTGACGAACTCGAGAATTTCCTATTGCATCTGAAAGCAGAAACTCGCCCGATTACAACTGTACGTGTATTTTTCCCCTAGGCCTTTGTAGTTATTGGTTTCGAGTATCAGACTTGCGAAAATTTTGATGGTTTCTCAACCATTCCTTAACTTCAAACTCCCATATCTCCCGAACGGATTGACGAACTCGAGAAATGCCTGTTGCATCTGGAAGAGGAAACTCGCCCGCTTACAACGGTATGTGTATTGTTCCCCTAGGCCATTGTAGTTATTGGTTTCGAGTATCAGACTTGCGAAAATTTGATGGTTTCTCAACCATTCCTTAACTTCAAACTCCCATTTCTCGCGAACGGATTGACGAACTCGAGAAATTCCTGTTGCATCTGAAAGCAGAAACTCGCCCGATTACAACAGTATGCGCATTTTTCCCCTAGGCCATTGTAGTTATTGGTTTCGAGTATGAGACTTGCGAAAATTTGGTGGTTTCAAAACCATTCCTTCACTTCAAACTCCCATATCTCCCGAACGGATTGACGAACTCGAGAAATTCCTCTTGCATCTGAAAGCAGAAACTCGCCCGATTACAACGGTATGTGTATTTTTGCCCTAGGCCATAGTAGTTATTGGTTTCGAGTATCAGACTTGCGAAAATTGTGATGGTTTCTCAACCATTCCTTAACTTCAAACTCCCATATCTCCCGAACGGATTGACGAACTCGAGAAATTCCTGTTGCATCTGAAAGTGGAAACTCGCCCGATTATAAAGGTATGTGCAGTTTTACCCTAGGCCTTTGTAGTTATTGGTTTCGAGTATCAGACTTGCGAAAATTTTGATGGTTTCTCAAGCAGTCCTTAACTTCAAACTCCCATATCTCGCGAACGGATTGACGAACTCGAGAAATTCGTCTTGCGTCTGAAAGCAGAAACTCGCCCGATTACAACGGTACGTGTATTTTTGCCCTAGGCCATAGTAGTTATTGGTTTCGAGTATCAGACTTGCGAAAATTTGATGGTTTCTCAACCATTCCTTAACTTCAAACTCCCATTTCTCGCGAACGGATTGACGAACTCGAGAATTTCCTATTGCATCTGAAAGCAGAAACTCGCCCGATTACAACGGTACGTGTATTTTTCCCCTAGGCCTTTGTAGTTATTGGTTTCGAGTATCAGACTTGCGAAAATTTGATGGTTTCTCAACCATTCCTTAACTTCAAACTCCCATTTCTCGCGAACGGATTGACGAACTCGAGAATTTCCTATTGCATCTGAAAGCAGAAACTCGCCCGATTACAACGGTACGTGTATTTTTCCCCTAGGCCTTTGTAGTTATTGGTTTCGAGTATCAGACTTGCGAAAATTGTGATGGATTCTCAACCATTCCTTAACTTCAAACTCCCATATCTCCCGAACGGATTGACGAACTCGAGAAATTCCTGTTGCATCTGGAAGTAGAAACTCGCCCGCTTACAACGGTATGTGTATTGTTCCCCTAGGCCATTGTAGTTATTGGTTTCGAGTATCAGACTTGCGAAAATTTTATGGTTTCTCAACCATTCCTTAACTTCAAACTCCCATTTCTCGCGAACGGATTGACGAACTCGAGAAATTCCTGTTGCATCTGAAAGCAGAAACTCGCCCGATTACAACGGCGTGTGCATTTTTCCCCTAGGCCATTGTAGTTATTGGTTTCGAGTATAAGACTTGCGAAAATTTGGTGGTTTCAAAACCATTCCTTCACTTCAAACTCCCATATCTCCCGAACGCATTGACGAACTCGAGAAATTCCTGTTGTATCTGAAAGTAGAAACTCGCCCGTTTACAATGGTGTGTGTACTTTACCCCTAGGCCATTCCAGTTATTGGTTTCGAGTTTCAGACCGGCGAAGATTTAGTTGGTTTCTCAACCATTCCTTAACTTCAAACTCCCATATCTCGCGAACGGATTGACGAACTCGAGAATTTCCTATTGCATCTGAAAGCAGAAACTCGCCCGATTACAACGGTACGTGTATTTTTCCCCTTGGCCTTTGTAGTTATTGGTTTCGAGTATCAGACTTGCGAAAATTTTGATGGTTTCTCAACCATTCCTTAACTTCAAACTCCCATATCTCGCGAACGGAATGACGAACTCGAGAAATTCCTGTTGCATCTGAAAGTGGAAACTCGCCCGATTATAAAGGTATGTGCATTTTTACCCTAGGCCTTTGTAGTTATTGGTTTCGAGTATCAGACTTGCGAAAATTTTGATGGTTTCTCAAGCAGTCCTTAACTTCAAACTCCCATATCTCGCGAACGGATTGACGAACTCGAGAAATTCCTCTTGCGTCTGAAAGCAGAAACTCGCCCGATTACAACGATACGTGTATTTTTGCCCTAGGCCATAGTAGTTATTGGTTTCGAGTATCAGACTTGCGAAAATTGTGATGGTTTCTCAACCATTCCTTAACTTCAAACTCCCATATCTCCCGAACGGATTGACGAACTCGAGAAATTCCTGTTGCATCTGGAAGAGGAAACTCGCCCGCTTACAACGGTATGTGTATTGTTCCCCTAGGCCATTGTAGTTATTGGTTTCGAGTATCAGACTTGCGAAAATTTGATGGTTTCTCAACCATTCCTTAACTTCAAACTCCCATTTCTCGCGAACGGATTGACGAACTCGAGAAATTCCTGTTGCATCTGAAAGCAGAAACTCGCCCGATTACAACAGTATGTGCATTTTTCCCCTAGGCCATTGTAGTTATTGGTTTCGAGTATAAGACTTGCGAAAATTTGATGGTTTCTCAACCATTCCTTAACTTCAAACTCCCATTTCTCGCGAACGGATTGACGAACTCGAGAATTTCCTATTGCATCTGAAAGCAGAAACTCGCCCGATTACAACGGTACGTGTATTTTTCCCCTAGGCCTTTGTAGTTATTGGTTTCGAGTATCAGACTTGCGAAAATTTTGATGGTTTCTCAACCATTCCTTAACTTCAAACTCCCATATCTCGCGAACGGAATGACGAACTCGAGAAATTCCTGTTGCATCTGAAAGTGGAAACTCGCCCGATTATAAAGGTATGTGCATTTTCACCCTAGGCCTTTGTAGTTATTGGTTTCGAGTATCAGACTTGCGAAAATTTTGATGGTTTCTCAAGCAGTCCTTAACTTCAAACTCCCATATGTCGCGAACGGATTGACGAACTCGAGAAATTCCTCTTGCATCTGAAAGCAGAAACTCGCCCGATTACAACGGTACGTGTATTTTTGCCCTAAGCCATAGTAGTTATTGGTTTCGAGTATCAGACTTGCGAAAATTGTGATGGATTCTCAACCATTCCTTAACTTCAAACTCCCATATCTCCCGAACGGATTGACGAACTCGAGAAATTCCTGTTGCATCTGGAAGTAGAAACTCGCCCGCTTACAACGGTATGTGTATTGTTCCCCTAGGCCATTGTAGTTATTGGTTTCGAGTATCAGACTTGCGAAAATTTTATGGTTTCTCAACCATTCCTTAACTTCAAACTCCCATTTCTCGCGAACGGATTGACGAACTCGAGAAATTCCTGTTGCATCTGAAAGCAGAAACTCGCCCGATTACAACGTTGTGTGCATTTTTCCCCTAGGCCATTGTAGTTATTGGTTTCGAGTATAAGACTTGCGAAAATTTGGTGGTTTCAAAACCATTCCTTCACTTCAAACTCCCATATCTCCCGAACGCATTGACGAACTCGAGAAATTCCTGTTGTATCTGAAAGTAGAAACTCGCCCGTTTACAATGGTGTGTGTACTTTACCCCTAGGCCATTCCAGTTATTGGTTTCGAGTTTCAGACCGGCGAAGATTTAGTTGGTTTCTCAACCATTCCTTAACTTCAAACTCCCATATCTCGCGAACGGATTGACGAACTCGAGAATTTCCTATTGCATCTGAAAGCAGAAACTCGCCCGATTACAACGGTACGTGTATTTTTCCCCTTGGCCATTGTAGTTATTGGTTTCGAGTATCAGACTTGCGAAAATTTTGATGGTTTCTCAACCATTCCTTAACTTCAAACTCCCATATCTCGCGAACGGAATGACGAACTCGAGAAATTCCTGTTGCATCTGAAAGTGGAAACTCGCCCGATTATAAAGGTATGTGCATTTTTACCCTAGGCCTTTGTAGTTATTGGTTTCGAGTATCAGACTTGCTAAAATTTTGATGGTTTCTCAAGCAGTCCTTAACTTCAAACTCCCATATCTCGCGAACGGATTGACGAACTCGAGAAATTCCTCTTGCATCTGAAAGCAGAAACTCGCCCGATTACAACGGTACGTGTATTTTTGCCCTAGGCCATAGTAGTTATTGGTTTCGAGTATCAGACTTGCGAAAATTGTGATGGTTTCTCAACCATTCCTTAACTTCAAACTCCCATATCTCCCGAACGGATTGACGAACTCGAGAAATTCCTGTTGCATCTGAAAGTGGAAACTCGCCCGATTATAAAGGTATGTGCATTTTTACCCTAGGCCTTTGTAGTTATTGGTTTCGAGTATCAGACTTGCGAAAATTTTGATGGTTTCTCAAGCAGTCCTTAACTTCAAACTCCCATATCTCGCGAACGGATTGACGAACTCGAGAAATTCCTGTTGCATCTGGAAGTAGAAACTCGCCCGCTTACAACGGTATGTGTATTGTTCCCCTAGGCCATTGTAGTTATTGGTTTCGAGTATCAGACTTGCGAAAATTTTATGGTTTCTCAACCATTCCTTAACTTCAAACTCCCATTTCTCGCGAACGGATTGACGAACTCGAGAAATTCCTGTTGCATCTGAAAGCAGAAACTCGCCCGATTACAACGTTGTGTGCATTTTTCCCCTAGGCCATTGTAGTTATTGGTTTCGAGTATAAGACTTGCGAAAATTTGGTGGTTTCAAAACCATTCCTTCACTTCAAACTCCCATATCTCCCGAACGCATTGACGAACTCGAGAAATTCCTGTTGTATCTGAAAGTAGAAACTCGCCCGTTTACAATGGTGTGTGTACTTTACCCCTAGGCCATTCCAGTTATTGGTTTCGAGTTTCAGACCGGCGAAGATTTAGTTGGTTTCTCAACCATTCCTTAACTTCAAACTCCCATATCTCGCGAACGGATTGACGAACTCGAGAATTTCCTATTGCATCTGAAAGCAGAAACTCGCCCGATTACAACGGTACGTGTATTTTTCCCCTTGGCCATTGTAGTTATTGGTTTCGAGTATCAGACTTGCGAAAATTTTGATGGTTTCTCAACCATTCCTTAACTTCAAACTCCCATATCTCGCGAACGGAATGACGAACTCGAGAAATTCCTGTTGCATCTGAAAGTGGAAACTCGCCCGATTATAAAGGTATGTGCATTTTTACCCTAGGCCTTTGTAGTTATTGGTTTCGAGTATCAGACTTGCTAAAATTTTGATGGTTTCTCAAGCAGTCCTTAACTTCAAACTCCCATATCTCGCGAACGGATTGACGAACTCGAGAAATTCCTCTTGCATCTGAAAGCAGAAACTCGCCCGATTACAACGGTACGTGTATTTTTGCCCTAGGCCATAGTAGTTATTGGTTTCGAGTATCAGACTTGCGAAAATTGTGATGGTTTCTCAACCATTCCTTAACTTCAAACTCCCATATCTCCCGAACGGATTGACGAACTCGAGAAATTCCTGTTGCATCTGAAAGTGGAAACTCGCCCGATTATAAAGGTATGTGCATTTTTACCCTAGGCCTTTGTAGTTATTGGTTTCGAGTATCAGACTTGCGAAAATTTTGATGGTTTCTCAAGCAGTCCTTAACTTCAAACTCCCATATCTCGCGAACGGATTGACGAACTCGAGAAATTCCTCTTGCGTCTGAAAGCAGAAACTCGCCCGATTACAACGGTACGTGTATTTTTGCCCTAGGCCATTGTAGTTATTGGTTTCGAGTATCAGACTTGCGAAAATTTTATGGTTTCTCAACCATTCCTTAAATTCAAACTCCCATTTCTCGCGAACGGATTGACGAACTCGAGAAATTCCTGTTGCATCTGAAAGCAGAAACTCGCCCGATTACAACGGTGTGTGCATTTTTCCCCTAGGCAATTGTAGTTATTGGTTTCGAGTATAAGACTTGCGAAAATTTGGTGGTTTCAAAACCATTCCTTCACTTCAAACTCCCATATCTCCCGAACGCATTGACGAACTCGAGAAATTCCTGTTGTATCTGAAAGTAGAAACTCGCCCGATTACAATGGTGTGTGTACTTTACCCCTAGGCCATTCCAGTTATTGGTTTCGAGTATCAGACCGGCGAAGATTTAGTTGGTTTCTCAACCATTCCTTAACTTCAAACTCCCATATCTCGCGAAAGGATTGACGAACTCGAGAATTTCCTATTGCATCTGAAAGCAGAAACTCGCCCGATTACAACTGTACGTGTATTTTTCCCCTAGGCCTTTGTAGTTATTGGTTTCGAGTATCAGACTTGCGAAAATTTTGATGGTTTCTCAACCATTCCTTAACTTCAAACTCCCATATCTCGCGAACGGAATGACGAACTCGAGAAATTCCTGTTGCATCTGAAAGTGGAAACTCGCCCGATTATAAAGGAATGTGCATTTTTACCCTAGGCCTTTGTAGTTATTGGTTTCGAGTATCAGACTTGCGAAAATTTAGTTGGTTTCTCAACCATTCCTTAACTTCAAACTCCCATATCTCGCGAAAGGATTGACGAACTCGAGAATTTCCTATTGCATCTGAAAGCAGAAACTCGCCCGATTACAACTGTACGTGTATTTTTGCCCTAGGCCATAGTAGTTATTGGTTTCGAGTATCAGACTTGCGAAAATTGTGATGGTTTCTCAACCATTCCTTAACTTCAAACTCCCATTTCTCGCGAACGGATTGACGAACTCGAGAAATTCCTGTTGCATCTGAAAGCAGAAACTCGCCCGATTACAACAGTATGTGCATTTTTCCCCTAGGCCATTGTAGTTATTGGTTTCGAGTATAAGACTTGCGAAAATTTGGTGGTTTCAAAACCATTCCTTCACTTCAAACTCCCATATCTCCCGAACGGATTGACGAACTCGAGAAATTCCTCTTGCATCTGAAAGCAGAAACTCGCCCGATTACAACGGTACGTGTATTTTTGCCCTAGGCCATAGTAGTTATTGGTTTCGAGTATCAGACTTGCGAAAATTGTGATGGTTTCTCAACCATTCCTTAACTTCAAACTCCCATATCTCCCGAACGGATTGACGAACTCGAGAAATTCCTGTTGCATCTGAAAGTGGAAACTCGCCCGATTATAAAGGTATGTGCATTTTTACCCTAGGCCTTTGTAGTTATTGGTTTCGAGTATCAGACTTGCGAAAATTTTGATGGTTTCTCAAGCAGTCCTTAACTTCAAACTCCCATATCTCGCGAACGGATTGACGAACTCGAGAAATTCCTCTTGCGTCTGAAAGCAGAAACTCGCCCGATTACAACGGTACGTGTATTTTTGCCCTAGGCCATAGTAGTTATTGGTTTCGAGTATCAGACTTGCGAAAATTTGATGGTTTCTCAACCATTCCTTAACTTCAAACTCCCATTTCTCGCGAACGGATTGACGAACTCGAGAATTTCCTATTGCATCTGAAAGCAGAAACTCGCCCGATTACAACGGTACGTGTATTTTTCCCCTAGGCCTTTGTAGTTATTGGTTTCGAGTATCAGACTTGCGAAAATTTTGATGGTTTCTCAACCATTCCTTAACTTCAAACTCCCATATCTCGCGAACGGAATGACGAACTCGAGAAATTCCTGTTGCATCTGAAAGTGGAAACTCGCCCGATTATAAGGGTATGTGCATTTTCACCCTAGGCCTTTGTAGTTATTGGTTTCGAGAATCAGACTTGCGAAAATTTTGATGGTTTCTCAAGCAGTCCTTAACTTCAAACTCCCATATGTCGCGAACGGATTGACGAACTCGAGAAATTCCTCTTGCATCTGAAAGCAGAAACTCGCCCGATTACAACGGTACGTGTATTTTTGCCCTAAGCCATAGTAGTTATTGGTTTCGAGTATCAGACTTGCGAAAATTGTGATGGATTCTCAACCATTCCTTAACTTCAAACTCCCATATCTCCCGAACGGATTGACGAACTCGAGAAATTCCTGTTGCATCTGGAAGTAGAAACTCGCCCGCTTACAACGGTATGTGTATTGTTCCCCTAGGCCATTGTAGTTATTGGTTTCGAGTATCAGACTGGCGAAAATTTTATGGTTTCTCAACCATTCCTTAACTTCAAACTCCCATTTCTCGCGAACGGATTGACGAACTCGAGAAATTCCTGTTGCATCTGAAAGCAGAAACTCGCCCGATTACAACGGTGTGTGCATTTTTCCCCTAGGCCATTGTAGTTATTGGTTTCGAGTAAAAGACTTGCGAAAATTTGGTGGTTTCAAAACCATTCCTTCACTTCAAACTCCCATATCTCCCGAACGCATTGACGAACTCGAGAAATTCCTGTTGTATCTGAAAGTAGAAACTCGCCCGATTACAATGGTGTGTGTACTTTACCCCTAGGCCATTCCAGTTATTGGTTTCGAGTATCAGACCGGCGAATATTTAGTTGGTTTCTCAACCATTCCTTAACTTCAAACTCCCATATCTCGCGAAAGGATTGACGAACTCGAGAATTTCCTATTGCATCTGAAAGCAGAAACTCGCCCGATTACAACTGTACGTGTATTTTTCCCCTAGGCCTTTGTAGTTATTGGTTTCGAGTATCAGACTTGCGAAAATTTTGATGGTTTCTCAACCATTCCTTAACTTCAAACTCCCATATCTCGCGAACGGAATGACGAACTCGAGAAATTCCTGTTGCATCTGAAAGTGGAAACTCGCCCGATTATAAAGGTATGTGCATTTTTACCCTAGGCCTTTGTAGTTATTGGTTTCGAGTATCAGACTTGCGAAAATTTTGATGGTTTCTCAAGCAGTCCTTAACTTCAAACTCCCATATCTCGCGAACGGATTGACGAACTCGAGAAATTCCTCTTGCGTCTGAAAGCAAAAACTCGCCCGATTACAACGGTACGTGTATTTTTGCCCTAGGCCATAGTAGTTATTGGTTTCGAGTATCAGACTTGCGAAAATTGTGATGGTTTCTCAACCATTCCTTAACTTCAAACTCCCATATCTCCCGAACGGATTGACGAACTCGAGAAATTCCTGTTGCATCTGGAAGAGGAAACTCGCCCGCTTACAACGGTATGTGTATTGTTCCCCTAGGCCATTGTAGTTATTGGTTTCGAGTATAAGACTTGCGAAAATTTGGTGGTTTCAAAACCATTCCTTCACTTCAAACTCCCATATCTCCCGAACGGATTGACGAACTCGAGAAATTCCTTTTGCATCTGAAAGCAGAAACTCGCCCGATTACAACGGTACGTGTATTTTTGCCCTAGGCCATAGTAGTTATTGGTTTCGAGTATCAGACTTGCGAAAATTGTGATGGTTTCTCAACCATTCCTCAACTTCAAACTCCCATATCTCCCGAACGGATTGACGAACTCGAGAAATTCCTGTTGCATCTGGAAGTAGAAACTCGCCCGCTTACAACGGTATGTGTATTGTTCCCCTAGGCCATTGTAGTTATTGGTTTCGAGTATCAGACTTGCGAAAATTTGATGGTTTCTCAACCATTCCTTAACTTCAAACTCCCATTTCTCGCGAACGGATTGACGAACTCGAGAATTTCCTATTGCATCTGAAAGCAGAAACTCGCCCGTTTACAACGGTACGTGTATTTTTCCCCTAGGCCTTTGTAGTTATTGGTTTCGAGTATCAGACTTGCGAAAATTTTGATGGTTTCTCAACCATTCCTTAACTTCAAACTCCCATATCTCGCGAACGGAATGACGAACTCGAGAAATTCCTGTTGCATCTGAAAGTGGAAACTCGCCCGATTATAAAGGTATGCATTTTCACCCTAGGCCTTTGTAGTTATTGGTTTCGAGTATCAGACTTGCGAAAATTTTGATGGTTTCTCAAGCAGTCCTTAACTTCAAACTCCCATATGTCGCGAACGGATTGACGAACTCGAGAAATTCCTCTTGCATCTGAAAGCAGAAACTCGCCCGATTACAACGGTACGTGTATTTTTGCCCTAAGCCATAGTAGTTATTGGTTTCGAGTATCAGACTTGCGAAAATTTGGTGGTTTCAAAACCATTCCTAAACTTCAAACTCCCATATCTCCCGAACGCATTGACGAACTCGAGAAATTCCTGTTGTATCTGAAAGTAGAAACTCGCCCGATTACAATGGTGTGTGTACTTTACCCCTAGGCCATTCCAGTTATTGGTTTCGAGTATCAGACCGGCGAAGATTTAGTTGGTTTCTCAACCATTCCTTAACTTCAAACTCCCATATCTCGCGAAAGGATTGACGAACTCGAGAATTTCCTATTGCATCTGAAAGCAGAAACTCGCCCGATTACAACTGTACGTGTATTTTTCCCCTAGGCCTTTGTAGTTATTGGTTTCGAGTATCAGACTTGCGAAAATTTTGATGGTTTCTCAACCATTCCTTAACTTCAATCTCCCATATCTCGCGAACGGAATGACGAACTCGAGAAATTCCTGTTGCATCTGAAAGTGGAAACTCGCCCGATTATAAAGGTATGTGCATTTTTACCCTAGGCCTTTGTAGTTATTGGTTTCGAGTATCAGACTTGCGAAAATTTTGATGGTTTCTCAAGCAGTCCTTAACTTCAAACTCCCATATCTCGCGAACGGATTGACGAACTCGAGAAATTCCTCTTGCATCTGAAAGCAGAAACTCGCCCGATTACAACGGTACGTGTATTTTTGCCCTAGGCCATAGTAGTTATTGGTTTCGAGTATCAGACTTGCGAAAATTTTGATGATTCCTCAACCATTCCTTAACTTCAAGCTCCCATATCTCGCGAACGCATTGACGAACTCGAGAAATTCCTATTGTATCTGAAAGTAGAAACTCGCCCGATTACAATGGTGTGTGTACTTTACCCCTAGGCCATTCCAGTTATTGGTTTCGAGTTTCAGACCGGCGAAGATTTAGTTGGTTTCTCAACCATTCCTTAACTTCAAACTCCCATATCTCGCGAACGGATTGACGAACTCGAGAATTTCCTATTGCATCTGAAAGCAGAAACTCGCCCGATTACAACGGTACGTGTATTTTTCCCCTAGGCCTTTGTAGTTATTGGTTTCGAGTATCAGACTTGCGAAAATTTTGATGGTTTCTCAACCATTCCTTAACTTCAAACTCCCATATCTCGCGAACGGAATGACGAACTCGAGAAATTCCTGTTGCATCTGAAAGTGGAAACTCGCCCGATTATAAAGGTATGTGCATTTTTACCCTAGGCCTTTGTAGTTATTGGTTTCGAGTATCAGACTTGCGAAAATTTTGATGGTTTCTCAAGCAGTCCTTAACTTCAAACTCCCATATCTCGCGAACGGATTGACGAACTCGAGAAATTCCTCTTGCATCTGAAAGCAGAAACTCGCCCGATTACATCGGTACGTGTATTTTTGCCCTAAGCCATAGTAGTTATTGGTTTCGAGTATCAGACTTGCGAAAATTGTGATGGATTCTCAACCATTCCTTAACTTCAAACTCCCATATCTCCCGAACGGATTGACGAACTCGAGAAATTCCTGTTGCATCTGGAACTAGAAACTCGCCCGCTTACAACGGTATGTGTATTGTTCCCCTAGGCCATTGTAGTTATTGGTTTCGAGTATCAGACTTGCGAAAATTTTATGGTTTCTCAACCATTCCTTAATTTCAAACTCCCATTTCTCGCGAACGGATTGACGAACTCGAGAAATTCCTGTTGCATCTGAAAGCAGAAACTCGCCCGATTACAACGGTGTGTGCATTTATCCCCTAGGCCATTGTAGTTATTGGTTTCGAGTATAAGACTTGCGAAAATTTGGTGGTTTCAAAACCATTCCTTCACTTCAAACTCCCATATCTCCCGAACGCATTGACGAACTCGAGAAATTCCTGTTGTATCTGAAAGTAGAAACTCGCCCGGTTACAATGGTGTGTGTACTTTACCCCTAGGCCATTCCAGTTATTGGTTTCGAGTATCAGACCGGCGAAGATTTAGTTGGTTTCTCAACCATTCCTTAACTTCAAACTCCCATATCTCGCGAAAGGATTGACGAACTCGAGAATTTCCTATTGCATCTGAAAGTGGAAACTCGCCCGATTATAAAGGTATGTGCATTTTTACCCTAGGCCTTTGTAGTTATTGGTTTCGAGTATCAGACTTGCGAAAATTTTGATGGTTTCTCAAGCAGTCCTTAACTTCAAACTCCCATATCTCGCGAATGGATTGACGAACTCGCGAAATTCCTCTTGCATCTGAAAGCAGAAACTCGCCCGATTACAACGGTACGTGTATTTTTCCCCTAGGCCTTTGTAGTTATTGGTTTCGAGTATAAGACTTGCGAAAATTTGGTGGTTTCAAAACCATTCCTTCACTTCAAACTCCCATATCTCCCGAACGCATTGACGAACTCGAGAAATTCCTGTTGTATCTGAAAGTAGAAACTCGCCCGATTACAATGGTGTGTGTACTTTACCCCTAGGCCATTCCAGTTATTGGTTTCGAGTATCAGACCGGCGAAGATTTAGTTGGTTTCTCAACCATTCCTTAACTTCAAACTCCCATATCTCGCGAAAGGATTGACGAACTCGAGAATTTCCTATTGCATCTGAAAGTGGAAACTCGCCCGATTATAAAGGTATGTGCATTTTTACCCTAGGCCTTTGTAGTTATTGGTTTCGAGTATCAGACTTGCGAAAATTTTGATGGTTTCTCAAGCAGTCCTTAACTTCAAACTCCCATATCTCGCGAACGGATTGACGAACTCGCGAAATTCCTCTTGCATCTGAAAGCAGAAACTCGCCCGATTACAACGGTACGTGTATTTTTGCCCTAGGCCATAGTAGTTATTGGTTTCGAGTATCAGACTTGCGAAAATTGTGATGGTTTCTCAACCATTCCTTAACTTCAAACTCCCATATCTCCCGAACGGATTGACGAACTCGAGAAATTCCTGTTGCATCTAGAAGTAGAAACTCGCCCGCTTACAACGGTATGTGTATTGTTCCCCTAGGCCATTGTAGTTATTGGTTTCGAGTATCAGACTTGCGAAAATTTGATGGTTTCTCATCCATTCCTTAACTTCAAACTCCCATTTCTCGCGAACGGATTGACGAACTCGAGAATTTCCTATTGCATCTGAAAGCAGAAACTCGCCCGATTACAACGGTACGTGTATTTTTCCCCTAGGCCTTTGTAGTTATTGGTTTCGAGTATCAGACTTGCGAAAATTTTGATGGTTTCTCAACTATTCCTTAACTTCAAACTCCCATATCTCGCGAACGGAATGACGAACTCGAGAAATTCCTGTTGCATCTGAAAGTGGAGACTCGCCCGATTATAAAGGTATGTGTATGGTTCCCCTAGGCCATTGTAGTTATTGGTTTCGAGTATCAGACTTGCGAAAATTTGATGGTTTCTCAACCATTCCTTAACTTCAAACTCCCATTTCTCGCGAACGGATTGACGAACTCGAGAATTTCCTATTGCATCTGAAAGCAGAAAACTCGCCCGATTACAACGGTACGTGTATTTTTTCCCCTAGGCCTTTGTAGTTATTGTTTCGAGTATAAGACTTGCGAAAATTTGGTGGTTTCAAAACCATTCCTTCACTTCAAACTCCCATATCTCCCGAACGCATTGACGGACTCGAGAAATTCCTGTTGTATCTGAAAGTAGAAACTCGCCCGATTACAATGGTGTGTGTACTTTACCCCTAGGCCATTCCAGTTATTGGTTTCGAGTATCAGACCGGCGAAGATTTAGTTGGTTTCTCAACCATTCCTTAACTTCAAACTCCCATATCTCGCGAAAGGATTGACGAACTCGAGAATTTCCTATTGCATCTGAAAGTGGAAACTCGCCCGATTATAAAGGTATGTGCATTTTTACCCTAGGCCTTTGTAGTTATTGGTTTCGAGTATCAGACTTGCGAAAATTTTGATGGTTTCTCAAGCAGTCCTTAACTTCAAACTCCCATATCTCGCGAACGGATTGACGAACTCGCGAAATTCCTCTTGCATCTGAAAGCAGAAACTCGCCAGATTACAACTGTACGTGTATTTTTGCCCTAGGCCATAGTAGTTATTGGTTTCGAGTATCAGACTTGCGAAAATTGTGATGGTTTCTCAACCATTCCTTAACTTCAAACTCCCATATCTCCCGAACGGATTGACGAACTCGAGAAATTCCTGTTGCATCTGGAAGTAGAAACTCGCCCGCTTACAACGGTATGTGTATTGTTCCCCTAGGCCATTGTAGTTATTGGTTTCGAGTATCAGACTTGCGAAAATTTTGATGGTTTCTCAACTATTCCTTAACTTCAAACTCCCATATCTCGCGAACGGAATGACGAACTCGAGAAATTCCTGTTGCATCTGAAAGTGGAGACTCGCCCGATTATAAAGGTATGTGTATGGTTCCCCTAGGCCATTGTAGTTATTGGTTTCGAGTATCAGACTTGCGATAATTTTGATGGTTTCTCAAGCAGTCCTTAACTTCAAACTCCCATATCTCGCGAACGGATTGACGAACTCGAGAAATTCCTCTTGCGTCTGAAAGCAGAAACTCGCCCGATTACAACGGTACGTGTATTTTTGCCCTAGGCCATAGTAGTTATTGGTTTCGAGTATCAGACTTGCGAAAATTGTGATGGTTTCTCAACCATTTCTTAACTTCAAACTCCCATATCTCCCGAACGGATTGACGAACTCGAGAAATTCCTGTTGCATCTGGAAGAGGAAACTCGCCCGCTTACAACGGTATGTGTATTGTTCCCCTAGGCCATAGTAGTTATTGGTTTCGAGTATCAGACTTGCGAAAATTGTGATGGTTTCTCAACCATTCCTTAACTTCAAACTCCCATATCTCCCGAACGGATTGACGAACTCGAGAAATTCCTGTTGCATCTGGAAGTAGAAACTCGCCCGCTTACAACGGTATGTGTATTGTTCCCCTAGGCCATTGTAGTTATTGGTTTCGAGTATCAGACCAGCGAAAATTTTGATGGTTTCTCAACCATTCCTTAACTTCAAACTCCCATATCTCGCGAACGCATTGACGAACTCGAGAAATTCCTGTAGTATCTGAAAGTAGAAACTCGCCCGATTACAATGGTGTGTGTACTTTACCCCTAGGCCATTCCAGTTATTGGTTTCGAGTATCAGACCGGCGAAGATTTAGTTGGTTTCTCAACCATTCCTTAACTTCAAACTCCCATATCTCGCGAAAGGATTGACGAACTCGAGAATTTCCTATTGCATCTGAAAGCAGAAACTCGCCCGATTACAACGGTACGTGTATTTTTCCCCTAGGCCTTTGTAGTTATTGGTTTCGAGTATCAGACTTGCGAAAATTTTGATGGTTTCTCAACCATTCCTTAACTTCAAACTCCCATATCTCGCGAACGGAATGACGAACTCGAGAAATTCCTGTTGCATCTGAAAGTGGAAACTCGCCCGATTATAAAGGTATGTGCATTTTTACCCTAGGCCTTTGTAGTTATTGGTTTCGAGTATCAGACTTGCGAAAATTTTGATGGTTTCTCAAGCAGTCCTTAACTTCAAACTCCCATATCTCGCGAACGGATTGACGAACTCGAGAAATTCCTCTTGCGTCTGAAAGCAGAAACTCGCCCGATTACAACGGTACGTGTATTTTTGCCCTAGGCCATAGTAGTTATTGGTTTCGAGTATCAGACTTGCGAAAATTGTGATGGTTTCTCAACCATTCCTTAACTTCAAACTCCCATATCTCCCGAACGGATTGACGAACTCGAGAAATTCCTGTTGCATCTGGAAGAGGAAACTCGCCCGCTTACAACGGTATGTGTATTGTTCCCCTAGGCCATTGTAGTTATTGGTTTCGAGTATCAGACTTGCGAAAATTTGATGGTTTCTCAACCATTCCTTAAATTCAAACTCCCATTTCTCGCGAACGGATTGACGAACTCGAGAAATTCCTGTTGCATCTGAAAGCAGAAACTCGCCCGATTACAACAGTATGTGCATTTTTCCCCTAGGCTATTGTAGTTATTGGTTTCGAGTATAAGACTTGCGAAAATTTGGTGGTTTCAAAACCATTCCTTCACTTCAAACTCCCATATCTCCCGAACGGATTGACGAACTCGAGAAATTCCTGTTGCATCTGGAAGTAGAAACTCGCCCGTTTACAACGGTATGTGTATTGTTCCCCTAGGCCATTGTAGGTATTGGTTTCGAGTATCAGACTTGCGAAAATTTGGTGGTTTCTCAACCATTCCTTAACTTCAAACTCCCATTTCTCATGAACGGATTGACGAACTCGAGAAATTCCTGTTGCATCTGATAGCAGAAACTCGCCCGATTACAACGGTATGTGTATTTTTGCCCCAGGCCATTGTAGTTATTGTTTTCGAGTATCAGACTTGCGAAAATTTTGATGATTCCTCAACCATTCCTTAACTTCAAGCTCCCATATATCGCGAACGCATTGACGAACTCGAGAAATTCCTATTGTATCTGAAAGTAGAAACTCGCCCGATTAGAATGGTGTGTGTACATTTCCCCTAGGCCATTCCAGTTATTGGTTTCGAGTATCAGACCAGCGAAAATTTTGATGGTTTCTCAACCATTCCTTAACTTCAAACCCCCATATCTCGCGCACGGATTGACGAACTCGAGAAATTCCTGTTGCATCTGAAAGCAGAAACTCGCCCGATTTCAACGGTATGTGCATTTTTGACCTAGGCCATAGTAGTTATTGGTTTCGAGTATGAGACTTGCGAAAGTTGTAATGATTTCTCAACCATTCCTTAACTTCAGGCTCCCATATCTCGCGAACGCATTGCCGAACTCGAAAAATTCCTCTTGTATCTGAAAGTAGAAACTCGCTCGATTACAATGGTGAGTGTACTTTACCCCTAGGCCATTCCAGTTATTTGTTTCGAGTATCAGACCAGCGAAAATTTTGATGGTTTCTCAAACATTCCTTAACTTCAAAATCTCATATCTCGCGAACGGATTGACGTACTCGAGAAATTCCTGCTGCATGTGAAAGTAGAAACTCGCCCGATTACAACGGTGTGTGTATTTTTCCCCTAGGCCTTTGTAGTTATTGGTTTCGAGTATCAGACTTGCGAAAATTTTGATGGTTTCTTAAGCAGTCCTTAACTTCAAACTCCCATATCTCGCGAACGGATTGACGAACTCGAGAAATTCCTGTTGCATCTGAAAGCAGAAACTCGCCCGATTACAACGGTACGTGTATTTTTGCCCTAGGCCATAGTAGTTATTGGTTTCGAGTATCAGACTTGCGAAAATTGTGATGGTTTCTCAACCATTCCTTAATTTCAAACTCCCTTATCTCCCGAACGGATTGACGAACTCGAGAAATTCCTGTTGCATCTGGAAGTAGAAACTCGCCCGCTTACAACGGTATGTGTATTGTTCCCCTAGGCCATTGTAGTTATTGGTTTCGAGTATCAGACTTGCGAAAATTGTGATGATTTCTCAACCATTCCTTAACTTCAGGCTCCCATATCTCGCGAACGCATTGACGAACTCGAGAAATTCCTGTTGCATCTGAAAGCAGAAACTCGCCCGATTACAATGGTGTGTGTACTTTTCCCCTAGGCCGTTCCAGTTATTCGTTTCTAGCATCAGAATTGCGAAAATTTTGATGGTTTCTCAACCATTCCTTAACTTCAAACTCCCATATCTCGCGAACGGAATGACGAACTCGAGAAATTCCTGTTGCATCTGAAAGTGGAAACTCGCCCGATTATAAAGGTATGTGCATTTTTACCCTAGGCCTTTGTAGTTATTGGTTTCGAGTATCAGACTTGCGAAAATTTTGATGGTTTCTCAAGCAGTCCTTAACTTCAAACTTCCTTATCTCCCGAACGCATTGACGAACTCGAGAAATTCCTATTGTACCTGAAAGTAGAAACTCGCCCGATTACAATGGTGTGTGTACTTTTCCCCTAGGCCATTCCAGTTATTGGTTTCGAGTATCAGACCAGCGAAAATTTTGATGGTTTCTCAACCATTCCTTAACTTCAAACTCCCATATCTCGCGCACGGATTGACGAACTCGAGAAATTCCTGTTGCATCTGAAAGCAGAAACTCGCCCGATTTCAACGGTATGTGCATTTTTGACCTAGGCCATAGTAGTTATTGGTTTCGAGTATCAGACTTGCGAAAATTGTGATGATTTCTCAACCATTCCTTAACTTCAGACTCCCATATCTCGCGAACGCATTGACGAAATCGAGAAATTCCTGTTGCATCTGAAAGCAGAAACTCGTCCGATTACAACGGTATGTGTATTTTTGCCCTAGGCCATAGTTGTTATTGGGGTCGAGTATCAGACCAGCGAAAATTTTGATGGTTTCTCAACCATTCCTTAACTTCAAACTCCCAAATCTCGCGCACGGATTGACGAACTCGAGAAATTCCTGTTGCATCTGAAAGCAGAAACTCGCCCGATTTCAACGGTATGTGGATTTTTGACCTAGGCCATAGTAGTTATTGGTTTCGAGTATCAGACTTGCGAAAATTGTGATGATTTCTCAACCATTCCTTAACTTCAGGCTCCCATATCTCGCGAACGCATTGTCGAACTCGAGAAATTCCTGTTGCATCTGAAAGCTGAAACTCGCCCGATTTCAACGGTATGTGCATTTTTGACCTAGGCCATAGTAGTTATTGGTTTCGAGTATCAGACTTGCGAAAATTGTGATGATTTCTCAACCATTCCTTAATTTCAGACTCCCATATCTCGCGAACGCATTGACGAACTCGAGAAATTCCTGTTGCATCTGAAAGCAGAAACTCGTCCGATTACAACGGTATGTGTATTTTTGCCCTAGGCCATAGTTGTTATTGGGGTCGAGTATCAGACCAGCGAAAATTTTGATGGTTTCTCAACCATTCCTTAACTTCAAACTCCCATATCTCGCGCACGGATTGACGAACTCGAGAAATTCCTGTTGCATCTGAAAGCAGAAACTCGCCCGATTTCAACGGTATGTGGATTTTTGACCTAGGCCATAGTAGTTATTGGTTTCGAGTATCAGACTTGCGAAAATTGTGATGATTTCTCAACCATTCCTTAACTTCAGACTCCCATATCTCGCGAACGCATTGACGAACTCGAGAAATTCCTGTTGCATCTGAAAGCAGAAACTCGTCCGATTACAACGGTATGTGTATTTTTGCCCTAGGCCATAGTTGTTATTGGGGTCGAGTATCAGACCAGCGAAAATTTTGATGGTTTCTCAACCATTCCTTAACTTCAAACTCCCATATCTCGCGAACGGAATGACGAACTCGAGAAATTCCTGTTGCATCTGAAAGTGGAAACTCGCCCGATAATAAAGGTATGTGCATTTTTACCCTAGGCCTTTGTAGTTATTGGTTTCGAGTATCAGACTTGCGAAAATTTTGATGGTTTCTCAAGCAGTCCTTAACTTCAAACTCCCATATCTCGCGAACGGATTGACGAACTCGAGAAATTCCTGTTGCATCTGAAAGTGGAAACTCGCCCGATTATAAAGGTATGTGCATTTTTACCCTAGGCCTTTGTAGTTATTGGTTTCGAGTATCAGACTTGCGATAATTTTGATGGTTTCTCAAGCAGTCCTTAACTTCAAACTCCCATATCTCGCGAACGGATTGACGAACTCGAGAAATTCCTCTTGCGTCTGAAAGCAGAAACTCGCCCGATTACAACGGTACGCGTATTTTTGCCCTAGGCCATAGTAGTTATTGGTTTCGAGTATCAGACTTGCGAAAATTGTGATGGTTTCTCAACCATTCCTTAACTTCAAACTCCCATATCTCCCGAACGGATTGACGAACTCGAGAAATTCCTGTTGCATCTGGAAGAGGAAACTCGCCCGCTTACAACGGTATGTGTATTGTTCCCCTAGGCCATAGTAGTTATTGGTTTCGAGTATCAGACTTGCGAAAATTGTGATGGTTTCTCAACCATTCCTTAACTTCAAACTCCCATATCTCCCGAACGGATTGACGAACTCGAGAAATTCCTGTTGCATCTGGAAGTAGAAACTCGCCCGCTTACAACGGTATGTGTATTGTTCCCCTAGGCCATTGTAGTTATTGGTTTCGAGTATCAGACCAGCGAAAATTTTGATGGTTTCTCAACCATTCCTTAACTTCAAACTCCCATATCTCGCGAACGCATTGACGAACTCGAGAAATTCCTGTAGTATCTGAAAGTAGAAACTCGCCCGATTACAATGGTGTGTGTACTTTACCCCTAGGCCATTCCAGTTATTGGTTTCGAGTATCAGACCGGCGAAGATTTAGTTGGTTTCTCAACCATTCCTTAACTTCAAACTCCCATATCTCGCGAAAGGATTGACGAACTCGAGAATTTCCTATTGCATCTGAAAGCAGAAACTCGCCCGATTACAACGGTACGTGTATTTTTCCCCTAGGCCTTTGTAGTTATTGGTTTCGAGTATCAGACTTGCGAAAATTTTGATGGTTTCTCAACCATTCCTTAACTTCAAACTCCCATATCTCGCGAACGGAATGACGAACTCGAGAAATTCCTGTTGCATCTGAAAGTGGAAACTCGCCCGATTATAAAGGTATGTGCATTTTTACCCTAGGCCTTTGTAGTTATTGGTTTCGAGTATCAGACTTGCGAAAATTTTGATGGTTTCTCAAGCAGTCCTTAACTTCAAACTCCCATATCTCGCGAACGGATTGACGAACTCGAGAAATTCCTCTTGCGTCTGAAAGCAGAAACTCGCCCGATTACAACGGTACGTGTATTTTTGCCCTAGGCCATAGTAGTTATTGGTTTCGAGTATCAGACTTGCGAAAATTGTGATGGTTTCTCAACCATTCCTTAACTTCAAACTCCCATATCTCCCGAACGGATTGACGAACTCGAGAAATTCCTGTTGCATCTGGAAGAGGAAACTCGCCCGCTTACAACGGTATGTGTATTGTTCCCCTAGGCCATTGTAGTTATTGGTTTCGAGTATCAGACTTGCGAAAATTTGATGGTTTCTCAACCATTCCTTAAATTCAAACTCCCATTTCTCGCGAACGGATTGACGAACTCGAGAAATTCCTGTTGCATCTGAAAGCAGAAACTCGCCCGATTACAACAGTATGTGCATTTTTCCCCTAGGCTATTGTAGTTATTGGTTTCGAGTATAAGACTTGCGAAAATTTGGTGGTTTCAAAACCATTCCTTCACTTCAAACTCCCATATCTCCCGAACGGATTGACGAACTCGAGAAATTCCTGTTGCATCTGGAAGTAGAAACTCGCCCGTTTACAACGGTATGTGTATTGTTCCCCTAGGCCATTGTAGGTATTGGTTTCGAGTATCAGACTTGCGAAAATTTGGTGGTTTCTCAACCATTCCTTAACTTCAAACTCCCATTTCTCATGAACGGATTGACGAACTCGAGAAATTCCTGTTGCATCTGATAGCAGAAACTCGCCCGATTACAACGGTATGTGTATTTTTGCCCCAGGCCATTGTAGTTATTGTTTTCGAGTATCAGACTTGCGAAAATTTTGATGATTCCTCAACCATTCCTTAACTTCAAGCTCCCATATATCGCGAACGCATTGACGAACTCGAGAAATTCCTATTGTATCTGAAAGTAGAAACTCGCCCGATTAGAATGGTGTGTGTACATTTCCCCTAGGCCATTCCAGTTATTGGTTTCGAGTATCAGACCAGCGAAAATTTTGATGGTTTCTCAACCATTCCTTAACTTCAAACCCCCATATCTCGCGCACGGATTGACGAACTCGAGAAATTCCTGTTGCATCTGAAAGCAGAAACTCGCCCGATTTCAACGGTATGTGCATTTTTGACCTAGGCCATAGTAGTTATTGGTTTCGAGTATGAGACTTGCGAAAGTTGTAATGATTTCTCAACCATTCCTTAACTTCAGGCTCCCATATCTCGCGAACGCATTGCCGAACTCGAAAAATTCCTCTTGTATCTGAAAGTAGAAACTCGCTCGATTACAATGGTGAGTGTACTTTACCCCTAGGCCATTCCAGTTATTTGTTTCGAGTATCAGACCAGCGAAAATTTTGATGGTTTCTCAAACATTCCTTAACTTCAAAATCTCATATCTCGCGAACGGATTGACGTACTCGAGAAATTCCTGCTGCATGTGAAAGTAGAAACTCGCCCGATTACAACGGTGTGTGTATTTTTCCCCTAGGCCTTTGTAGTTATTGGTTTCGAGTATCAGACTTGCGAAAATTTTGATGGTTTCTTAAGCAGTCCTTAACTTCAAACTCCCATATCTCGCGAACGGATTGACGAACTCGAGAAATTCCTGTTGCATCTGAAAGCAGAAACTCGCCCGATTACAACGGTACGTGTATTTTTGCCCTAGGCCATAGTAGTTATTGGTTTCGAGTATCAGACTTGCGAAAATTGTGATGGTTTCTCAACCATTCCTTAATTTCAAACTCCCTTATCTCCCGAACGGATTGACGAACTCGAGAAATTCCTGTTGCATCTGGAAGTAGAAACTCGCCCGCTTACAACGGTATGTGTATTGTTCCCCTAGGCCATTGTAGTTATTGGTTTCGAGTATCAGACTTGCGAAAATTGTGATGATTTCTCAACCATTCCTTAACTTCAGGCTCCCATATCTCGCGAACGCATTGACGAACTCGAGAAATTCCTGTTGCATCTGAAAGCAGAAACTCGCCCGATTACAATGGTGTGTGTACTTTTCCCCTAGGCCGTTCCAGTTATTCGTTTCTAGCATCAGAATTGCGAAAATTTTGATGGTTTCTCAACCATTCCTTAACTTCAAACTCCCATATCTCGCGAACGGAATGACGAACTCGAGAAATTCCTGTTGCATCTGAAAGTGGAAACTCGCCCGATTATAAAGGTATGTGCATTTTTACCCTAGGCCTTTGTAGTTATTGGTTTCGAGTATCAGACTTGCGAAAATTTTGATGGTTTCTCAAGCAGTCCTTAACTTCAAACTTCCTTATCTCCCGAACGCATTGACGAACTCGAGAAATTCCTATTGTACCTGAAAGTAGAAACTCGCCCGATTACAATGGTGTGTGTACTTTTCCCCTAGGCCATTCCAGTTATTGGTTTCGAGTATCAGACCAGCGAAAATTTTGATGGTTTCTCAACCATTCCTTAACTTCAAACTCCCATATCTCGCGCACGGATTGACGAACTCGAGAAATTCCTGTTGCATCTGAAAGCAGAAACTCGCCCGATTTCAACGGTATGTGCATTTTTGACCTAGGCCATAGTAGTTATTGGTTTCGAGTATCAGACTTGCGAAAATTGTGATGATTTCTCAACCATTCCTTAACTTCAGACTCCCATATCTCGCGAACGCATTGACGAAATCGAGAAATTCCTGTTGCATCTGAAAGCAGAAACTCGTCCGATTACAACGGTATGTGTATTTTTGCCCTAGGCCATAGTTGTTATTGGGGTCGAGTATCAGACCAGCGAAAATTTTGATGGTTTCTCAACCATTCCTTAACTTCAAACTCCCAAATCTCGCGCACGGATTGACGAACTCGAGAAATTCCTGTTGCATCTGAAAGCAGAAACTCGCCCGATTTCAACGGTATGTGGATTTTTGACCTAGGCCATAGTAGTTATTGGTTTCGAGTATCAGACTTGCGAAAATTGTGATGATTTCTCAACCATTCCTTAACTTCAGGCTCCCATATCTCGCGAACGCATTGTCGAACTCGAGAAATTCCTGTTGCATCTGAAAGCTGAAACTCGCCCGATTTCAACGGTATGTGCATTTTTGACCTAGGCCATAGTAGTTATTGGTTTCGAGTATCAGACTTGCGAAAATTGTGATGATTTCTCAACCATTCCTTAATTTCAGACTCCCATATCTCGCGAACGCATTGACGAACTCGAGAAATTCCTGTTGCATCTGAAAGCAGAAACTCGTCCGATTACAACGGTATGTGTATTTTTGCCCTAGGCCATAGTTGTTATTGGGGTCGAGTATCAGACCAGCGAAAATTTTGATGGTTTCTCAACCATTCCTTAACTTCAAACTCCCATATCTCGCGCACGGATTGACGAACTCGAGAAATTCCTGTTGCATCTGAAAGCAGAAACTCGCCCGATTTCAACGGTATGTGGATTTTTGACCTAGGCCATAGTAGTTATTGGTTTCGAGTATCAGACTTGCGAAAATTGTGATGATTTCTCAACCATTCCTTAACTTCAGACTCCCATATCTCGCAATCGCATTGACGAACTCGAAAAATTCCTCTTGTATCTGAAAGTAGAAACTCGCCCGATTACAATGGTGAGTGTACTTTACCCCTAGGCCATTCCAGTTATTTGTTTCGAGTATCAGACCAGCGAAAATTTTGATGGTTTCTCAAACATTCCTTAACTTCAAAATCTCATATCTCATGAACGGATTGACGTACTCGAGAAATTCCTGTTGCATGTGAAAGTAGAAACTCGCCCGATTATAAAGGTATGTGCATTTTCACCCTAGGCCTTTGTAGTTATTGGTTTCGAGTATCAGACTTGCGAAAATTTTGATGGTTTCTTAAGCAGTCCTTAACTTCAAACTCCCATATCTCGCGAACGGAATGACGAACTCGAGAAATTCCTGTTGCATCTGAAAGTGGAAACTCTCCCGATTACAAAGGTATGTGCATTTTTACCCTATGCCTTTGTAGTTATTGGTTTCGGGTATCAGACTTGCGAAAATTTTGATGGTTTCTCAACCATACCTTAACTTCAAACTACCATATCTCGCGAACGGATTGACGAACTCGAGAAATTCCTGTTGCATCTGATAGCAGAAACTCGCCCGATTACAACGGTATGTGTATTTTTGCCCCAGGCCATTCTAGTTATTGTTTTCGAGTATCAGACTTGCGAAAATTTTGATGATTTCTCAACCATTCCTTAACTTCAAACTCCCATATGTCGCGAACGCATTGACGAACTCGAGAAATTCCTATTGTGACTGAAAGTAGAAACTCGCCCGATTACAATGGTGTGTGTACTTTTCCCCTAGGCCATTCCAGTTATTCGTTTCTAGCATCAGACCAGCGAAAATTTTGGTGGTTTCTCAACCATTCCTTAACTTCAAACTCCCATATCTCGCGAACGGAATGACGAACTCGAGAAATTCCTGTTGCATCTGAAAGTAGAAACTCGTCCGATTACAACGGTATGTGTATTTTTGCCCTAGGCCATAGTTGTTATTGGGTTCGAGTATCAGACATGCGAAAATTTTGATGATTTCTCAACCATTCCTTAACTTCAAACTTCCATATCTCGCGAACGCATTGACGAACTCGAGAAATTCCTGTTGCATCTGAAAGTAGAAACTCGCCCGATTACAATGGTGTGTGTACTTTACCCCTAGGCCATTCCAGTTATTGGTTTCGAGTATCAGACCGGCGAAGATTTAGATGGTTACTCAACCATTCCTTAACTTCAAACTCCCATATCTCGCGAACGGATTGACGAACTCGAGAAATTCCTGTTGCATCTGATAGCAGAAACTCGCCCGATTACAACGGTATGTGTATTTTTGCCCCAGGCCATTCTAGTTATTGTTTTCGAGTATCAGACTTGCGAAAATTTTGATGATTTCTCAACCATTCCTTAACTTCAAACTCCCATATCTCGCGAACGCATTGACGAACTCGAGAAATTCCTGTTGTGACTGAAAGTAGAAACTCGCCCGATTACAATGGTGTGTGTACTTTACCCCTAGGCCATTCCAGTTATTGGTTTCGAGTATCAGACCGGCGAAGATTTAGATGGTTTCTCAACCATTCCTTAACTTCAAACTCCCATTTCTCGCGAACGGATTGACGAACTCGAGAAATTCCTGTTGCATCTGATAGCAGAAACTCGCCCGATTACAACGGTATGTGTATTTTTGCCCCAGGGCATTGTAGTTATTGTTTTCGAGTATCAGACTTGCGAAAATTTTGATGATTCCTCAACCATTCCTTAACTTCAAGCTCCCATATCTCGCGAACGCATTGACGAACTCGAGAAGTTCCTATTGTATCTGAAAGTAGAAACTCGCCCGATTACAATGGTGTGTGTACTTTTCCCCTAGGCCATTCCAGTTATTGGTTTCGAGTATCAGACCAGCGAAAATTTTGATGGTTTCTCAAACATTACTTAACTTCAAACTCCCATTTCTCATGAACGGATTGACGAACTCGAGAAATTCCTGTTGCATCTGATAGCAGAAACTCGCCCGATTACAACGGTATGTATATTTTTGCCCCAGGCCATTGTAGTTATTGTTTTCGAGTATCAGACTTGCGAAAATTTTGATGATTCCTCAACCATTCCTTAACTTCAAGCTCCCATATCTCGCGAACGGATTGACGAACTCGAGAAATTCCTGTTGCATCTGATAGCAGAAACTCGCCCGCTTACAACGGTATGTGTATTTTTGCCCCAGGCATTGTAGTTATTGGTTTCGAGTATCAGACTTGCGAAAATTTGGTGGTTTCTCAACCATTCTTTAACTTCAAACTCCCATTTCTCGCGAACGGATTGACGAACTCGAGAAATTCCTGTTGCATCTGATAGCAGAAACTCGCCCGCTTACAATGGTGTGTGTACTTTTCCCCTAGGCCATTGTAGTTATTGGTTTCGAGTATCAGACTTGCGAAAATTTGGTGGTTTCTCAACCATTCCTTAACTTCAAACTCCCATTTCTCGCGAACGGAATGACGAACTCGAGAAATTCCTGTTGCATCAGAAAGTAGAAACTCGTCCGATTACAACGGTATGTGTATTTTTGCCCTAGGCTATAGTTGTTATTGGGTTCGAGTATCAGACATGCGAAAATTTTGATGATTTCTCAACCATTCCTTAACTTCAAACTCCCATATCTCGCGAACGCATTGACGAACTCGAGAAATTCCTGTTGCATCTGAAAGCAGAAACTCGTCCGATTACAACGGTATGTGTATTTTTGCTCTAGGCCATAGTTGTTATTGGGTTCGAGTATCAGACATGCGAAAATTTTGATGATTTCTCAAACATTCCTTAACTTCAAACTCCCATATCTCGCGAACGCATTGACGAACTCGAGAAATTCCTGTTGCATCTGAAAGCAGAAACTCGCCCGATTACAATGGTTTGGGTACTTTACCCCTAGGCCATTCCTGTTATTGGTTTCGAGTATCAGACCGGCGAAGATTTTGATGGTTTCTCAACCATTCCTTAACTTCAAACTCCCATATCTCGCGAACGGATTGACGAACTCGAGAATTTCCTATTGCATCTGAAAGCAGAAACTCGCCCGATTACAACGGTACGTGTATTTTTCCCCTAGGCCTTAATAGGGATTGGTTTCGAGTATCAGACTTGCGAAAATTTGGTGGTTTCTCAACCATTCCTTAACTTCAAACTCCGATTTCTCACGAACGGATAGACGAACTCGAGAAAATCCGGTTGCATCTGATAGCAGAAACTCGCCCCATTACAACGGTATGTGTATTTTTGCCCCAGGCCATTGTATTTATTGTTTTCGAGAATCAGACTTGCGAAAATGTTGATGATTCCTCAACCATTCCTTAACTTAAAGCTCCCATATCTCGCGAACGCATTGACGAACTCGAGAAATTCCTATTGTATCTGAAAGTAGAAACTCGCCCGATAACAATGGTGTGTGTCCTTTTCCCCTAGGCCACTCCATTTATTTGTTTCGAGTATCAGACCAGCGAAAATTTTGATGGTTTCTCAACCATTCCTTAACTTCAAACTCCCATATCTCGCGAACGGATTGACGAACTCGAGAAATTCCTGTTGCATGTGAAAGTAGAAACTCGCCCGATTACAACGGTATGTGTATTTTTGCCCTAGGCCATAGCAGTTATTGGTTTCGAGTATCAGACTTGCGAAAATTGTGATGGTTTCTCAACGATTCCTTACCTTCAAACTCTCATATCTCGTGAACGGATGGACGTACTCGAGAAATTCCTGTTGCATGTGAAAGTAGAAACTCGCCCGATTACAATGGTGTGTGTATTTTTCCCCTAGGCCTTTGTAGTTATTGGTTTCGAGTATCAGACTTGCGAAAATATTGATGGTTTCTCAACCATTCCTTAACTTCAAACTCCCATATCTCGCGTACGGGTTGACGAACTCGATTAATTCCTGTTGCATCTGAAAGTAGCAACTCGCCCGATTACAATGGTGTGTGTACTTTTCCCCTAGGCCATTCCAGTTATTCGTTTCTAGGATCAGAAATGCGAAAATTTTGATGGTTTCTCAACCATTCCTTAACTTCAAACTCCCATATCTCGCGAACGGAATGACGAACTCGAGAAATTCCTGTTGCATCTGAAAGTGGAAACTCGCCCGATTATAAAGGTATGTGCATTTTTACCCTAGGCCTTTGTAGTTATTGGTTTCGAGTATCAGACTTGCGAAAATTTTGATGGTTTCTCAAGCAGTCGTTAACTTCAAACTCCCATATCTCACGAACGGATTGACGAACTCGAGAAATTCCTGTTGCATCTGAAAGCAGAAACTCGCCCGATTACAACGGTACGTGTATTTTAGCCCTAGGCTATAGTAGTTATTGGTTTCGAGTATCAGACTTGCGAAAATTGTGATGGTTTCTCAACCATTCCTTAATTTCAAACTCCCATATCTCCCGAACGGACTGACGAACTCGAGAAATTCCTGTTGCATCTGGGAGTAGAAACTCGCCCGATTACAACGGTATGTGTATTGTTCCCCTAGGCCAATGTAGTTATTGGTTTCGAGTATCAGACTTGCGAAAATTTGGTGGTTTCTCAACCATTCCTTAACTTCAAACTCCCATTTCTCGCGAACGGATTGACGAACTCGAGAAATTCCTGTTGCATGTGAAAGTAGAAACTCGCCCGATTACGAGGGTGTGTGAATTTTTCCCCTTGGCCTTTGTAGTTATTGGTTTCGAGTATCAGACTTGGGAAAATTTTGATGGTTTCTCCACCATTCCTTAACTTCAAACTCCCATATCTAGCGCACGGATTGACGAACACGAGAGATTCCTGTTGCATCTTAAAGCAGAAACTCGCCCGATTTCAACAGTATGTGCATTTTTGACCTAGGCCATAGTAGTTATTGGTTTCGAGTATCAGACTTGCGAAAATTGTGATGGTTTCTCAACGATTCCTTAACTTCAAACTCTCATATCTCGTGAACGGATTGACGTACTCGAGAAATTCCTGTTGCATGTGAAAGTAGAAACTCGCCCGATTACAACGGTAGGTGTATTTTTCCCCTGGGCCATTCCAGTTATTGGTTTCGAGTAACAGACCAGCGAAAATTTTGATGGTTTCACAACCATGCCTTAACTTCAAACTCCCAAATCTCGCGAACGGATTGACGAACTCGAGAAATTTCTGCTGCATCTGAAAGTAAATAGAAACTCGCCCGATTACAATGGTGTGTGTACTTTTCCCCTAGGCCATTCCAGTTATTGGTTTCGAGTAGCAGACCAGCGAAAATTTTGATGGTTTCACAACCATTCCTTAACTTCAAACTCCCATATCTCGCGAACGGATTGACGAACTCGAGAAAATTCTGTTGCATCTGAAACTAGAAACTAGCCCGATTACAATGGTGTGTGTACTTTTCCCCTAGGCCATTCCAGTTATTGGTTTCGAGTATCAGACTAGCGAAAATTTTGATGGTTTCTCAACCATTCCTTAACTTCAAACTCCCATATCTCGCGAACGGATTGACGGACTCGAGAAATTCCTGTTGCATCTGAAAGTAGAAACTCGCACGATTACAATGGTATGTGTACTTTTCCCCTGGGCCATTCCAGTTATTGGTTTCGAGTAACAGACCAGCGAAAATTTTGATGGTTTCTCAACCATTCCTTAACATCAAACTCCCATATCTCGCGAACGGATTGACGAACTCGAGAAATTCCTGTTGCATCTGGTAGTGGAAACTCGCCCGATTACAATGGTGTGTGTACTTTTCCCCTAGGCCATTCCAGTTATTGGTTTCGAGTAGCAGACCAGCGAAAATTTTGATGGTTTCACAAGCATTCCTTAAATTCAAACTCCCATATCTCGCGAACGGATTGACGAACTCGAGAAATTTCTGTTGCATCTGAAAGTAGAAACTAGCCCGATTACAATGGTGTGTGTACTTTTCCCCTACGCCATTCCAGGTATTGGTTTCGAGTATCAGACCAGCGAAAATTTTGATGGTTTCTCAACCATTCCTTAACTTCAAACTCCCATATCTCGCGAAAGGATTGACGAACTCGAGAAATTCCTGTTGCATCTGAAAGTAGAAGCTCGCACGATTACAATGGTATGTGTACTTTTCCCCTAGGCCATTCCAGTAATTGGTTTCGAGTACCAGACCAGCGAAAATTTTGATGGTTTCTCAACAATTCCGTATCTTCAAACTCCCGTATCTCGCGAACGGGTTGACGAACTCGAGAAATGCCTGTTGCATCTGAAAGTGGAAACTCGCCCGATTACAAAGGTATGTGTATTTTTGCCATAGATCATAGTAGTTATTTGTTTCGAGTATCAGACTTGCGAAAATTTTGATGGTTTCTCAAGCATTCCTTAACTTCAAACTGCCATATCTCGCGAACGGATTGACGAACTCGATTATTTCCTGTTGCATCTGAAAGTAGAAAGTCGACCGATTTCAATGGTGTGTGTACTTTTCCCCTAGGCCATTCCAGTTACTGGTTTCGAGTATCAGAACAGCGAAAATTTTGATGGTTTCTCAACCATTCCGTATCTTCAAACTCCCATTTCTCGCGAACGGATTGACGAACTCGAGAAATTTCTGTTGCATCTGGTAGTGGAAACTCGCCCGATTACAACGGTATGTGTATTTTTCCCCTAGGCCTTTGTAGTTATTGGTTTCGAGTATCAGACTTTCGAAAATTTTGATGGTTTCTCAAGCATTCCTTAAATTCAAACTCCCATATCTCGCGAACGGATCGACGGAATCGAGAAATTCCTGTTGCATCTGAAAGTAGAAACTCTCCCAATTACAACGGTATGTGTGTTTTTCCCCTAGGCCATTGTAGTTATTGGTTTCGAGTATCCGACTTGCGAAAATTTTGATGGTTTCTCAACCATTCCTTAACTTCAAACACCCATATCTCGCGAACGGATTGACGAACTCGAGAAATTCCTGTTGCATGTGAAAGTAGAAACTCGCCCGATTACAACGGTATGTGTGTTTTTCCTCTAGGCCATTCCAGTTATTGGTTTCGAGTATCAGACCAGCGAAAATTTTGATGGTTTCTCAACCATTCCTTAACTTCAAACTCCCACATCTCGCGAACGGATTGACGAACTCGAGAAATTCCTGTTGCATGTGAAAGTAGAAACTCGCCCGATTACAACGGTATGTGTGTTTTTCCTCTAGGCCTTTGTAGTTATTGGTTTCGAGTATCAGACTTTCGAAAATTTTGATGGTTCCTCAAGCATTCCTTAACTTCAAACTCCCATATATCGCGAACGGATTGACGAACTCAAGAAATTTCTGTTGCATCTGAAAGCAGAAACTCGCCCGATTACATCGGTATGTGTGTTTTTGCCCTAGATCATAGTAGTTATTGGTTTCGAGTATCAGACTTCCGAAAATTTTGATGGTTACTCAAGCATTCCTTAACTTCAAACACCCATATCTCCCGAACGGATTGATGGACTCGAGAAATTCCTGTTGCATCTGAGAGTAGAAACTCGCCCGATTACAGAGGTATGTGTACTTTTCCCCTAGGGCATTCCAGTTATTGGTTTCGAGTATCAGACCAGCGAATATTTTGATGGTTCCTCAACCATTCCTTAACTGCAAACTCCGATATTTCGCGAACGGATTGACCAACTCGAGAAATTCCTGTTGCATCTGAAAGTAGAAACCCGCCCGATTACAATGGTGTGTGTACTTTTCCCCTAGGCCATTCCAGTTATTGGTTTCGAGTAGCAGACCAGCGAAAACTTTGATGGTTTCTCAACCATTCCTTAATTTCAAACTCCCATATCTCGCGAACGGATTGAAGAACTCGAGAAATTCCTGTTGCAGCTGAAAGCAGAAACTCGCCCGATTACAACGGTATGTGTACTTTCCCCTAGGCCTCTGTAGTTATTGGTTTCGAGTATCAGACTTGCGAAAACTTTGATGATTTCTCAACCATTCCTTAACTTCAAACTCCCGTATCTCGCGAACGGAATGACGAACTCGAGAAATTCCTGTTGCATCTGAAAGTGGAAACTCTCGCCCGATTACACAGGTATGTGTGTTTTTCCCCTAGGCCTTTGTAGTTATTGGTTTCGAGTATCAGACTTGCGAAAATTTTGATGGTTTCTCAACCATTCCTTAACTTCAAACTCCCGTATCTCGCGAACGGAATGACGAACTCGAGAAATTCCTGTTGCATGTGAAAGTAGAAACTCGCCCGATTACAACGGTAGGTGTATTTTTCCCCTAGGCCTTTGCAGTTATTGGTTTCGAGTATCAGACTTGCGATAATTTTGATGGTTTCTCAACCATTCCTTAACATCTAACTCCCATATCTCGCGAAAGGATTAACGAACTCGAGAAATTCCTGTAGCATCTGAAAGTAGAAACTCGCACGATTACAATGGTATGTGTACTTTTCCCCTAGGCCATTCCAGTTACTGGTTTCGAGTATCAGACCAGCAAAAATTTTGATGGTTTCGAAACCATTCCGTATCTTCAAACTCCCGTATCTCGCGAACGGGTTGACGAACTCGAGAAATGCCTGTTGCATCTGAAAGTGGAAACTCGCCCGATTACAAAGGTATGTGTATTTTTGCCCTAGATCATAGTAGTTATTGGTTTCGAGTATCAGACTTGCGAAAATTTTGATGGTTTCTCAATCATTCCTTAACTTCAAATACCCATATCTCGCGAACGGATTGACGAACTCGAGAAATTCCTGTTGCATGTGAAAGTAGAAACTCGCCCGATTACAACGGTAGGTGTATTTTTCCACTAGGCCTTTGAAGTTATCGGTTTCGAGTATCAGACTTTCGAAAACTTTGATGGTTTCTCAAGCATTCCTTAACTTCAAATTCCCAAATCTCGCGAACGGATTGACGAACTCGAGAAATTTCTGCTGCATCCGAAAGTAGAAACTCGCCCGATTACAATGGTGTGTGTACTTTTCCCCTAGGCCATTCCAGTTATTGGTTTCGAGTAGCAGACCAGCGAAAATTTTGATGGTTTCACAACCATTCCTTAACTTCAAACTCCCATATCTCGCGAACGGATTTCCGAACTCGAGAAATTCCTGTTGCATGTGAAAGTAGAAAGTGGCCCGATTACAATGGTGTGTGTACTTTTCCCCTAGGCCATTCCAGTTATTGGTTTCGAGTATCAGACCAGCGAAAATTTTGATGGCTTCTCAACCATTCCTTAATTGCAAACTCCCATATCTCGCGAACGGATTGCCGAACTCGAGAAATTCAGGTTGCATCTGAAAGTAGAAACTCGCCCGATTACAATGGTGTGTGTACTTTTCCCCTAGGCCATTCCAGTTATTGGTTTCGAGTATCAGACCAGCGACAATTTTGATGGTTTCTCAAGCATTCCTTTACTTCAAACACCCATATCTCGCGAACGGATTAACGAACTCGAGAAATTCTTGTTGCATGTGAAAGTAGAAACTCGCCCGATTACAACGGTATGTGTACTTTTCCCCTAGGCCATTCCAGTTATTGGTTTCGAGTATCAGACCAGCGAAAATTTTGATGGCTTCTCAACCATTCCTTAATTGCAAACTCCCATATCTCGCGAACGGATTGCCGAACTCGAGAAATTCAGGTTGCATCTGAAAGTAGAAACTCGCCCGATTACAATGGTGTGTGGACTTTTCCCCTAGGCCATTCCAGTTATTGGTTTCGAGTATCAGACCAGCGAAAATTTTGATGGTTTCTCAACCATTCCGTATCTTCAAACTCCCGTATCTCGCGAACGGGTTGACGAACTCGAGAAATGCCTGTTGCATCTGAAAGTGGAAACTCGCCCGATTACAAAGGTATGTGTATTTTTGCCCTAGATCATAGTAGTTATTGGTTTCGAGTATCAGACTTGCGAAAATTTTGATGGTTTCTCAAGCATTCCTTAACTTCAAACTGCCATATCTCGCGAACGGATTGACGAACTCGATTATTTCCTGTTGCATCTGAAAGTAGAAAGTCGACCGATTACAATGGTGTGTGTACTTTTCCCCTAGGCCATTCCAGTTATTGGTTTCGAGTATCAGACCAGCGAAAATTTTGATGGTTTCTCAACCATTCCGTATCTTCAAACTCCCATTTCTCGCGAACGGATTGACGAACTCGAGAAATTCCTGTTGCATCTGGTAGTGGAAACTCGCCCGATTACAATGGTGTGTGTACTTTTCCCCTAGGCCACTCCAGTTATTGTTATCGAATATCAGACTTGCGAAAGTTTTGATGGTTTCTCAACCATCTCTTAACTCCCAACTCCGACATTTCGCGAACGGATTGACGAATCCGAATAATTTCTGTTGCATCTGAAAGTAGAAACTCTCCCAATTACAACGGTATGTGTATTTTGCCCCTAGGCCATTGTAGTTATTGGTTTCGAGTATCAGACTTGCGAAAATTTTGATAGTTTCTCAACCATTCCTTAACTTCAAACACCCATATCTCGCGAACGGATTGACGAACTCGAGAAATTCCTTTTGCATGTGAAAGTAGAATCTCGCCCGATTACAACGGTAGGTGTATTTTTCCCCTAGGCTTTGTACTTATTGGTTTCGAGTATCAGACTTTCGAAAATTTTGATGGTTTCTCAAGCATTCCTTAACTTCAAACTCCCATATCTCGCGAACGGATTGACGAACTCGAGAAATTTCTGTTGCATCTGAAAGTAGAAACTAGCCCGATTACAATGGTGTGTGTACTTTTCCCCTAGGCCATTCCAGTTATTGGTTTCGAGTATCAGACCTGCGAAAATTTTGATGGTTTCTCAACCATTCCTTAACTTCAAACACCCATATCTCGCGAAGGGATTGACGAACTCGAGAAATTTCTGTTGCATCCGAAAGTAGAAACTCGCCCGATTGCAATGGTGTGTGTACTTTTCCCCTAGGCCATTCCAGTTATTGGTTTCGAGTAACAGACCAGCGAAAATTTTGATGGTTTCACAACCATTCCTTAACTTCAAACTCCCATATCTCGCGAACGGATTTCCGAACTCGAGAAATTCCTGTTGCATGTGAAAGTAGAAAGTGGCCCGATTACAATGGTGTGTGTACTTTTCCCCTAGGCCATTCCAGTTATTGGTTTCGAGTATCAGACCAGCGAAAATTTTGATGGCTTCTCAACCATTCCTTAATTGCAAACTCCCATATCTCGCGAACGGATTGCCGAACTCGAGAAATTCAGGTTGCATCTGAAAGTAGAAACTCGCCCGATTACAATGGTGTGTGTACTTTTCCCCTAGGCCATTCCAGTTATTGGTTTCGAGTATCAGACCAGCGAAAATTTTGATGGTTTCTCAAGCATTCCTTAACTTCAAACACCCATATCTCGCGAACGGATTAACGAACTCGAGAAATTCTTGTTGCATGTGAAAGTAGAAACTCGCCCGATTACAACGTTATGTGTATTTTTCCCCTAGGCCTTTGCAGTTATTGGTTTCGAGTATCAGACTTTCGAAAATTTTGATGGTTTCTCAAGCATTCCTTAACTTCAAACTCCCATATCTCGCGAAGGGATTGACGAACTCGAGAAATTTCTGTTGCATCTGAAAGCAGAAACTCGCCCGATTACAATGGTGTGTGTACTTTTCCCCTAGGCCACTCCAGTTATTGTTATCGAATATCAGACTTGCGAAAGTTTTGATGGTTTCTCAACCATCTCTTAACTCCCAACTCCGACATTTCGCGAACGGATTGACGAATCCGAATAATTTCTGTTGCATCTGAAAGTAGAAACTCTCCCAATTACAACGGTATGTGTATTTTGCCCCTAGGCCATTGTAGTTATTGGTTTCGAGTATCAGACTTGCGAAAATTTTGATAGTTTCTCAACCATTCCTTAACTTCAAACACCCATATCTCGCGAACGGATTGACGAACTCGAGAAATTCCTTTTGCATGTGAAAGTAGAATCTCGCCCGATTACAACGGTAGGTGTATTTTTCCCCTAGGCTTTGTACTTATTGGTTTCGAGTATCAGACTTTCGAAAATTTTGATGGTTTCTCAAGCATTCCTTAACTTCAAACTCCCATATCTCGCGAACGGATTGACGAACTCGAGAAATTTCTGTTGCATCTGAAAGTAGAAACTAGCCCGATTACAATGGTGTGTGTACTTTTCCCCTAGGCCATTCCAGTTATTGGTTTCGAGTATCAGACCTGCGAAAATTTTGATGGTTTCTCAACCATTCCTTAACTTCAAACACCCATATCTCGCGAAGGGATTGACGAACTCGAGAAATTTCTGTTGCATCCGAAAGTAGAAACTCGCCCGATTGCAATGGTGTGTGTACTTTTCCCCTAGGCCATTCCAGTTATTGGTTTCGAGTATCAGACCTGCGAAAATTTTGATGGTTTCTCAATCATTCCTTAACTTCAAATACCCATATCTCGCGAACGGATTGACGAACTCGAGAAATTCCTGTTGCATGTGAAAGTAGAAACTCGCCCGATTACAACGGTAGGTGTATTTTTCCACTAGGCCTTTGTAGTTATCGGTTTCGAGTATCAGACTTTCGAAAACTTTGATGGTTTCTCAAGCATTCCTTAACTTCAAAATCCCAAATCTCGCGAACGGATTGACGAACTCGAGAAATTTCTGCTGCATCCGAAAGTAGAAACTCGCATGATTACAATGGTGTGTGTACTTTTCCCCTAGGCCATTCCAGTTATTGGTTTCGAGTAGCAGACCAGCGAAAATTTTGATGGTTTCACAACCATTCCTTAACTTCAAACTCCCATATCTCGCGAACGGATTTCCGAACTCGAGAAATTCCTGTTGCATGTGAAAGTAGAAAGTCGCCCGATTACAATGGTGTGTGTACTTTTCCCCTAGGCCATTCCAGTTATTGGTTTCGAGTATCAGACCAGCGAAAATTTTGATGGTTTCTCAACCATTCCTTAATTGCAAACTCCCATATCTCGCGAACGGATTGCCGAACTCGAGAAATTCAGGTTGCATCTGAAAGTAGAAACTCGCCCGATTACAATGGTGTGTGTACTTTTCCCCTAGGCCATTCCAGTTATTGGTTTCGAGTATCAGACCAGCGAAAATTTTGATGGTTTCTCAACCATTCCTTAACTTCAAACACCCATATCTCGCGAACGGATTGACGAACTCGAGAAATTCCTGTTGCATGTGAAAGTAGAAACTCGTCCGATTACAACGGTAGGTGTATTTTTCCCCTAGGCCTTTGTAGTTATTGGTTTCGAGTCTCAGACTTTCGAAAATTTTGATGGTTTCTCAAGCATTCCTTAAGTTCAAATTCCCATATCTCGCGAACGGATTGACGAACTCGAGAAATTCCTGTTGTATCTGAAAGTGGAAACTCGCCCGATTACAATGCTGTGTGTACTTTTCCCCTAGGCCACTCCAGTTATTGGTTTCGAGTATCAGACCAGCGAAAATTTGGATGGTTTCACAACCATTCCTTAACTTCAAACTCCCATATCTCGCGAACGGAGTGACGAACTCGAGAAATTTCTGTTGCATCTGAAAGTAGAAACTAGCCCGATTTCAATGGTGTGTGTACTTTTCCCCTAGGCCATTCCAGTTATTGGTTTCGAGTATCAGACCAGCGAAAATTTTGATGGTTTCTCAACCATTCCTTAACATCAAACTCCCATATCTCGCGAACGGATTGACGAACTCGAGAAATTCCTGTTGCATCTGAATGTAGAAACTCGCACGATTACAATGGTATGTGTATTTTTCCCCTAGGCCATGCCAGTTATTGGTTTCGAGTATCAGACCAGCGAAAATTTTGATGGTTTCTCAACCATTCCGTATCTTCAAACTCCCGTATCTCGCGAACGGGTTGACGAACTCGAGAAATGCCTGTTGCATCTGAAAGTGGAAACTCGCCCGATTACAAAGGTATATGTATTTTTGCCCTAGATCATAGTAGTTATTGGTTTCGAGTATCAGACTTGCGAAAATTTTGATGGTTTCTCAACCATTCCTTAACTTCAAACTCCCGTATCTCGCGAACGGAATGACGAACTCGAGAAACTCCTGTTGCATGTGAAAGTAGAAACTCGCCCGATTACAACGGTAGGTGTATTTCTGCCCTAGGCCTTTGCAGTTATTGGGTTCGAGTATCAGACTTGCGAAAATTTTGATGGTTTCTCAACCATTCCTTAACTTCAAACACCCATATCTTGCGAACGGATTAAGGAACTCGAGAAATTTCTGTTGCATCTGAAAGTAGAAACTCGCCCGAGTACAATGGTGTGTGTATTTTTCCTCTAGGCCATTCCAGTTATTGATTTCGAGTATCAGACTTGCGAAAATTTTGATGGTTTCTCAACCATTCCTTAACTTCAAACACCCATATCTCGCGAACGGATTGACGAACTCGAGAAATTTCTGTTGCATCTGAAAGTAGAAACTCGCCCGAGTACAATGGTGTGTGTATTTTTCCCCTAGGCCATTCCAGTCATTGGTTTGGAGTATCAAACCAGCGAAAATTTTGATGGTTTCTCAACCATTCCTTAACTTCAAACACCCATATCTCGCGAACGGATTGACGAACTCGAGAAATTTCTGTTGCATCTGAAAGTAGAAACTCGCCCGAGTACAATGGTGTGTGTATTTTTCCCCTAGGCCATTCCAGTTATTGGTTTCGAGTATCAGACTTGCGAAAATTTTGATGGTTTCTCAACCATTCCTTAACTTCAAACTCCCATATCTCGCGAACGGATTGACGAACTCGAGAAACTCCTGTTGCATCTGAAAGTAGAAACTCGCCCGAGTACAATGGTGTGTGTATTTTTCCCCTAGGCCATTCCAGTTATTGATTTCGAGTATCAGACTTGCGAAAATTTTGATGGTTTCTCAACCATTCCTTAACTTCAAACACCCATATCTCGCGAACGGATTGACGAACTCGAGAAATTTCTGTTGCATCTGAAAGTAGAAACTCGCCCGAGTACAATGGTGTGTGTATTTTTCCCCTAGGCCATTCCAGTCATTGGTTTGGAGTATCAAACCAGCGAAAATTTTGATGGTTTCTCAACCATTCCTTAACTTCAAACTTCCATATCTCTCGAACCGATTGACGAACTGGTGAAATTCCTGTTGCATCTGAAAGTGGAAACTCGCCCGATTACAAAGGTATGCGTATTTTCCCCCTAGGCCTTTGTAGTTATTGGTTTCGAGTATCAGACTTGCGAAAATTTTGATGGTTTCTCAACCATTCCTTAACTTCAAACTCCCGTATCTCGCGAACGGAATGACGAACTCGAGAAACTCCTGTTGCATGTGAAAGTAGAAACTCGCCCGATTACAACGGTAGGTGTATTTCTGCCCTAGGCCTTTGCAGTTATTGGGTTCGAGTATCAGACTTGCGAAAATTTTGATGGTTTCTCAACCATTCCTTAACTTCAAACACCCATATCTTGCGAACGGATTAACGAACTCGAGAAATTTCTGTTGCATCTGAAAGTAGAAACTCGCCCGAGTACAATGGTGTGTGTATTTTTCCCCTAGGCCATTCCAGTTATTGATTTCGAGTATCAGACTTGCGAAAATTTTGATGGTTTCTCAACCATTCCTTAATTTCAAACACCCATATCTCGCGAACGGATTGACGAACTCGAGAAATTTCTGTTGCATCTGAAAGTAGAAACTCGCCCGAGTACAATGGTGTGTGTATTTTTCCCCTAGGCCATTCCAGTCATTGGTTTCGAGTATCAGACCAGCGAAACTTTTGATGGTTTCTCAACCATTCCTCAACTTCAAACACCCATATCTCGCGAACGGATTGATGAACTCGAGAAATTCCTGTTGCATCTGAGAGTAGAAACTCGCCCGATTACAGAGGTATGTGTACTTTTCCCCTAGGGCATTCCAGTTATTGGTTTCGAGTATCAGACTTTCGAAAATTTTGATCGTTTCGCAACCATTCCTTAACTTCAAACTCCCACATCTCGCGAACGGATTGACGAACTCGAGAAATTCCTGTTGCATGTGAAAGTAGAAACTCGCCCGATTACAACGGTATGTGTATTTTTCCCCTAGGCCTTTGTAGTTATTGGTTTCGAGTATCAGACTTTCGAAAATTTTGACGGTTCCTCAAGCATTCCTTAACTTCAAACTCCCATATATCGCGAACGGATTGACGAACTCAAGAAATTTCTGTTGCATCTGAAAGCAGAAACTCGCCCGATTACAACGGTATGTGTATTTTTGCCCTAGATCATAGTAGTTATTGGTTTCGAGTATCAGACTTCCGAAAATTTTGATGGTTACTCAAGCATTCCTTAACTTCAAACTCCCATATCTCGCGAACCGATTGACGAACTCGAGAAATTCCTGTTGCATGTGAAAGTAGAAACTCGCCCGATTACAACGGTATGTGTATTTTTCCCCTAGGCCTTTGTAGTTATTGGTTTCGAGTATCAGACTTTCGAAAATTTTGATGGTACCTCAAGCATTCCTTAACTTCAAACTCCCATATATCGCGAACGGATTGACGAACTCAAGAAATTTCTGTTGCATCTGAAAGCAGAAACTCGCCCGATTACAACGGTATGTGTATTTTTGCCCTAGATCATAGTAGTTATTGGTTTCGAGTATCAGACTTCCGAAAATTTTGATGGTTACTCAAGCATTCCTTAACTTCAAACTCCCATATCTCGCGAACCGATTGACGAACTCGAGAAATTCCTGTTGCATCTGAAAGTAGAAACTCGCCCGATTGCAATGGTGTGTGTCCTTTTCCCCTAGGTCATTCCAGTTATTGGTTTCGAGTATCAGACCAGCGAAAATTTTGATGGTTTCTCAACCATTCCTTAACTTCAAACTCCCATATCTCGCGAACGGGTTGACGAACTCGAGAAATTCCTGTTGCATCTGAAAGTAGATACTCGCCCGATTACAATGGTGTGTGTACTTTTCCCCTAGGCCATTCCAGTTATTGGTTTCGAGTACCAGTCCAGCGAAGATTTTGATGGTTTCTCAACCATTCCTTAACTTCAAACTCCCATATCTCGCGAACGGGTTGACGAACTCGATAAATTCCTGTTGCATCTGAAAGTAGAAGCTCGCCCGATTACAATGGTGTGTGTACTTATCCCCTAGGCCTTTGTAGTCATTGGTCTCGAGTATCAGACTTTCGAAAATTTTGATGGTTTCTCAACCATTCCTTAACTTCAAAGACCCATATCTCGCGAACGGATTGACGAACTCGAAAAATTTCTGTTGCATCTGAAAGTAGAAACTCGCCCGAGTACAATGGTGTGTGTATTTTTCCCCTAGGCCATTCCAGTTATTGGTTTCGAGTATCAGACCAGCGAAAATTTTGATGGTTTCTCAACCATTCCTTAACTTCAAACACCCATATCTCCCGAACGGATTGATGAACTCGAGAAATTCCTGTTGCATCTGAGAGTAGAAACTCGCCCGATTACAGAGGTATGTGTACTTTTCCCCTAGGGCATTCCAGTTATTGGTTTCGAGTATCAGACCAGCGAATATTTTGATGGTTCCTCAACCATTCCTTAACATCAAACTCCGATATTTCGCGAACGGATTGACGAACTCGAGAAATTCCTGTTGCATCTGAAAGTAGAAACTCGCCCGATTACCATGGTGTGTGTACTTTTCCCCTAGGCCATTCCAGTTATTGGTTTCGAGTATCAGACCTGCGAAAATTTTGATGGTTTCTCAACCATTCCTTAACATCAAACTCTCATATCTCGCGAAAGGATTGACGAACTCGAGAAATTACTGTTGCGTCTGAAAGTGGAAACTCGCCCGATTACAACGGTATGTGTATTTTTCCCCTAGGCCTTTGTAGTTATTGGTTTCGAGTATCAGACTTTCGAAAATTTTGATCGTTTCTCAACCATTCCTTAACTTCAAACTCCCACATCTCGCGAACGGATTAACGAACTCGAGAAATTCCTGTTGCATGTGAAAGTAGAAACCCGCCCGATTACAACGGTATGTGTATTTTTCCCCTAGGCCTTTGTAGTTATTGGTTTCGAGTATCAGACTTTCCAAAATTTTGATGGTTCCGCAAGCATTCCTTAACTTCAAACTCCCACATATCGCGAACGGATTGACGAACTCGAGAAATTTCTGTTGCATCTGAAAGCAGAAACTCGCCCGATTACAACGCTATGTGTATTTTTGCCCTAGATCATAGTAGTTATTGGTTTCGAGTATCAGACTTCCGAAAATTTTGATGGCTTCTCAAGCATTCCTTAACTTCAAACTCCCACATCTCGCGAACGGATTGACGAACTCGATTATTTCCTGTTGCACCTGAAAGTAGAAAGTCGACCGATTACAATGGTGTGTGTACTTTTCCCCTAGGCCATTCCAGTTATTCGTTTCTAGCATCAGAATTGCGAAAATTTTGAGGGTTTCCCAACCATTCCTTAACTTCAAACTCCCATATCTCGCGAACGGATTGACGAACTCGGGAAATTCCTGTTGCATCTGAAAGTAGAGGCTCGCCCGATTAGAGTGGTGTGTGTACTTTTCCCCTAGGCCATTCCAGTTATTCGTTTCTAGCATCAGAATTGCGAAAATTTTGAGGGTTTCACAACCATTCCTTAACTTCAAACTCCCATATCTCGTGAACGGATTGACGAACTCGAGAAATTGCTGTTGCATCTGAAAGTGGAAACTCGCCCGATTACAAAGGTATGTGTATTTTCCCCTAGGCCTTTGTAGTTATTGGTTTCGAGTATCAGACTTGCGAAAATTGTGATGGTTTCTCAACCCTTCCTTAATTTCAAACTCCCATATCTCACGAACGGATTGACGAACTCGAGAAATTCCTGTTGCAGCTGAAAGCAGAAACTCGCCCGATTACAACGGTATGTTTATTTTCCCCTAGGCCTCTGTAGTTATTGGTTTCGAGTATCAGACTTGCGAAAACTTTGATGGTTTCTCAACCATTCCTTAACTTCAAACTCCCGTATCTCGCGAACGGAATGACGAACTCGAGAAATTCCTGTTCCATCTGAAAGTGGAAACTCTCGCCCGATTACACAGGTATGTGTGTTTTTCCCCTAGGCCTTTGTAGTTATTGGTTTCGAGTATCAGACTTGCGAAAATTTTGATGGTTTCTCAACCATTCCTTAACTTCAAACACCCATATCTCGCGAACGGATTGACGAACTCGAGAAATTCCTGTTGCATGTGAAAGTAGAAACTCGCCCGATTACAACGGTAGGTGTATTTCTCCCCTAGGCCTTTGCAGTTATTGGTTTCGAGTATCAGACTTGCGAAAATTTTGATGGTTTCTCAACCATTCCTTAACATCAAACTCCCATTTCTCGCGAACAGATTGACGAACTCGAGAAATTCCTCTTGCATCTGAAAGTAGAAACTCGCCCGATTACAATGGTGTGTGTATTTTTCCCCTAGGCCATTCCAGTTATTGGTTTCGAGTATCAGACCAGCGAAAATTTTGATGGTTTCTCAACCATTCCTTAACTTCAAACACCCATATCTCGCGAACGGATTGACGAACTCGAGAAATTACTGTTGCGTCTGAAAGTGGAAACTCGCCCGATTACAAAGGTATGTGTATTTTTCCCGTAGGCCTTTGTAGTTATTGGTTTCGAGTATCAGACTTGCGAAAATTTTGATCGTTCCTCAACCATTCCTTAACTTCAAACTCCCACATCTCGCGAACGGATTGACGAACTCGAGAAATTCCTGTTGCATGTGAAAGTAGAAACTCGCCCGATTACAACGGTATGTGTATTTTTCCCCTAGGCCTTTGTAGTTATTGGTTTCGAGTATCAGACTTTCGAAAATTTTGATGGATCCTCAAGCATTCCTTAACTTCAAACTCCCACATATCGCGAACGGATTGACGAACTCGAGAAATTTCTGTTGCATCTGAAAGCAGAAACTCGCCCGATTACAACGCTATGTGTATTTTTGCCCTAGATCATAGTAGTTATTGGTTTCGAGTATCAGACTTCCGAAAATTTTGATGGCTTCTCAAGCATTCCTTAACTTCAAACTCCCACATCTCGCGAACGGATTGACGAACTCGATTATTTCCTGTTGCACCTGAAAGTAGAAAGTCGACCGATTACAATGGTGTGTGTACTTTTCCCCTAGGCCATTCCAGTTATTCGTTTCTAGCATCAGAATTGCGAAAATTTTGAGGGTTTCCCAACCATTCCTTAACTTCAAACTCCCATATCTCGCGAACGGATTGACGAACTCGGGAAATTCCTGTTGCATCTGAAAGTAGAGACTCGCCCGATTAGAATGGTGTGTGTACTTTTCCCCTAGGCCATTCCAGTTATTCGTTTCTAGCATCAGAATTGCGAAAATTTTGAGGGTTTCACAACCATTCCTTAACTTCAAACTCCCATATCTCGTGAACGGATTGACGAACTCGAGAAATTCCTGTTGCATCTGAAAGTGGAAACTCGCCCGATTACAAAGGTATGTGTATTTTCCCCTAGGCCTTTGTAGTTATTGGTTTCGAGTATCAGACTTGCGAAAATTGTGATGGTTTCTCAACCCTTCCTTAATTTCAAACTCCCATATCTCACGAACGGATTGACGAACTCGAGAAATTCCTGTTGCAGCTGAAAGCAGAAACTCGCCCGATTACAACGGTATGTTTATTTTCCCCTAGGCCTCTGTAGTTATTGGTTTCGAGTATCAGACTTGCGAAAACTTTGATGGTTTCTCAACCATTCCTTAACTTCAAACTCCCGTATCTCGCGAACGGAATGACGAACTCGAGAAATTCCTGTTCCATCTGAAAGTGGAAACTCTCGCCCGATTACACAGGTATGTGTGTTTTTCCCCTAGGCCTTTGTAGTTATTGGTTTCGAGTATCAGACTTGCGAAAATTTTGATGGTTTCTCAACCATTCCTTAACTTCAAACACCCATATCTCGCGAACGGATTGACGAACTCGAGAAATTCCTGTTGCATGTGAAAGTAGAAACTCGCCCGATTACAACGGTAGGTGTATTTCTCCCCTAGGCCTTTGCAGTTATTGGTTTCGAGTATCAGACTTGCGAAAATTTTGATGGTTTCTCAACCATTCCTTAACATCAAACTCCCATTTCTCGCGAACAGATTGACGAACTCGAGAAATTCCTCTTGCATCTGAAAGTAGAAACTCGCCCGATTACAATGGTGTGTGTATTTTTCCCCTAGGCCATTCCAGTTATTGGTTTCGAGTATCAGACCAGCGAAAATTTTGATGGTTTCTCAACCATTCCTTAACTTCAAACACCCATATCTCGCGAACGGATTGACGAACTCGAGAAATTACTGTTGCGTCTGAAAGTGGAAACTCGCCCGATTACAAAGGTATGTGTATTTTTCCCGTAGGCCTTTGTAGTTATTGGTTTCGAGTATCAGACTTGCGAAAATTTTGATCGTTCCTCAACCATTCCTTAACTTCAAACTCCCACATCTCGCGAACGGATTGACGAACTCGAGAAATTCCTGTTGCATGTGAAAGTAGAAACTCGCCCGATTACAACGGTATGTGTATTTTTCCCCTAGGCCTTTGTAGTTATTGGTTTCGAGTATCAGACTTTCGAAAATTTTGATGGATCCTCAAGCATTCCTTAACTTCAAACTCCCACATATCGCGAACGGATTGACGAACTCGAGAAATTTCTGTTGCATCTGAAAGCAGAAACTAGCCCGATTACAACGCTATGTGTATTTTTGCCCTAGATCATAGTAGTTACTGGTTTCGAGTATCAGACTTCCGAAAATTTTGATGGTTTCTCAAGCATTCCTTAACTTCAAACTCCCACATCTCGCGAACGGATTGACGAACTCGATTATTTCCTGTTGCATCTGAAAGTAGAAAGTCGACCGATTACAATGGTGTGTGTCCTTTTCCCCTAGGCCATTCCAGTTATTCGTTTCTAGCATCAGAATTGCGAAAATTTTGAGGTTTTCCCAACCATTCCTTAACCTCAAACTCCCATATCTCGCGAACGGATTGACGAACTCGAGAAATTCCTGTTGCATCTGAAAGTAGAGACTCGCCCGATTAGAATGGTGTGTGTACTTTTCCCCTAGGCCATTCCAGTTATTCGTTTCTAGCATCAGAATTGCGAAAATTTTGAGGGTTCCCCAACCATTCCTTAACTTCAAACTCCCATATCTCCTGAACGGATTGACGAACTCGAGAAATTCCTGTTGCATCTGAAAGTGGAAACTCGCCCGATTACAAAGGTATGTGTATTTTTCCCCTAGGCCTTTGTAGTTATTGGTTTCGAGTATCAGACTTGCGAAAATTGTGATGGTTTCTCAACCCTTCCTTCATTTCAAACTCCCATATCTCACGAACGGATTGACGAACTCGAGAAATTCCTGTTGCAGCTGAAAGGAGAAACTCGTCCGATTACAATGGTGTGTGTACTTTTCCCCTAGGCCATTCCAGTTATTCGTTTCTAGCATCAGAATTGCGAAAATTTTGATGGTTTCTCAAGCATTCCTTAACTTCAAACTTCCATATCTCGCGAACGGATAGACGAACTCGAGAAATTCCTGTTGCAGCTGAAAGCAGAAACTCGCCCGATTACAACGATATGTGTATTTTCCCCTAGGCCTCTGTAGTTATTGGTTTCGAGTATCAGACTTGCGAAAACTTTTATGGTTTCTCAACCATCTCTTAACTCCAAACTCCCGTATCTCGCGAACGGAATGACGAACTCGAGAAATTCCTGTTCCATCTGAAAGTGGAAACTCTCGCCCGATTACACAGGTATGTGTGTTTTTCCCCTAGGCCTTTGTAGTTATTGGTTTCGAGTATCAGACTTGCGAAAATTTTGATGGTTTCTCAAGCACTCCTTAACTTCAAACTTCCATATCTCGCGAACGGATTGACGAACTGGAGAAATTCCTGTTGCATCTGAAAGTGGAAACTCGCCCGATTACAAAGGTATGCGTATTTTTCCCCTAGGCCTTTGTAGTTATTGGTTTCGAGTATCAGACTTGCGAAAATTTTGATGGTTTCTCAACCATTCCTTAACTTCAAACTTCCGTATCTAGCGAACGGAATGACGAACTCGAGAAATTCCTCTTGCATCTGAGAGTAGAAACTCGCCCGATTACAATGCTGTGTGTACTTTTCCCCTAGGCCACTCCAGTTGTTGTTATCGAATATCAGACTTGCGAATATTTTGATGGTTTCTCAACCATCTCTTAACTCCAAACTCCGATATTTCGCGAACGGATTGACGAACTCGAGAAATTCCAGTTGCATCTGAAAGTAGAAACTCGCCCGATTACAATGGTGGGTGTACTTTTCCCCTAGGCCATTCCATTTATTGGTTTCGAGTATCAGACCAGCGAAAATTTTGATGGTTTCTCAACCATTCCTTAACATCAAACTCCCATATCTCGCGAACGGATTGCCGAACTCGAGAAATTCCTATTGCATCAGAAAGTAGAAACTCGCCCGATTACCATCGTGTGTGTACTTTTCCCCTAGGCCATTCCAGTCATTGGTTTCGAGTATCAGACCTGCGAAAATTTTGATGGTTTCTCAACCATTCCTTAACATCAAACTCCCATATCTCGCGAAAGGATTGACGAACTCGAGAAATTACTGTTGCGTCTGAAAGTGGAAACTCGCCCGATTACAAAGGTATGTGTATTTTTCCCCTAGGCCTTTGTAGTTATTGGTTTCGAGTATCAGACTTTCGAAAATTTTGATCGTTCCTCAACTATTCCTTAAATTCAAACTCCCATATCTCGCGAACGGATTGACGAACTCGAGAAATTCCTGTTGCATCTGAAAGTGGAAACTCGCCCGATTACAATGGTGCGTGTACTTTTCCCCTAGGCCATTCCAGTTATTCGTTTCTAGCATCAGACCAGCGAATATATTGATGGTTCCTCAACCATTCCTTAATTTCAAACTCCCATATCTCGCGAACGGATTGACGAACTCGATTATTTCCTGTTGCATCTGAAAGCAGAAAGTCGACCGATTACAATGTTGTGTGTACTTTTCCCCTAGGCCATTCCAGATATTCGTTTCTAGCATCGTAATTGCGAAAATTTTGATGGTTTCTCAACCATTCCTAAACTTCAAACTCCCATATCTCGCGAACGGATTGACGAACTCGAGAAATTCCTGTTGTATCTGAAAGTAGAAACTAGCCCGATTACACTGCTGTGTGTTCTTTTCACCTAGGCCACTCCAGTTACTGTTATCAAATATCAGACTTGCGAAAATTTTGATGGTTTCTCAACCATCTCTTAACTCCAAACTCCGATATTTCGCGAACGGATTGACGAACTCGAGAAATTCCAGTTGCATCTGAAAGTAGAAACTCGCCCGATTACAATGGTGGGTGTACTTTTCCCCTAGGCCATTCCAGTTATTGGTTTCGAGTATCAGACCAGCGAAAATTTTGATGGTTTCTCAACCATTCCTTAACATCAAACTCCCATATCTCGCGAACGGATTGCCGAACTCGAGAAATTCCTGTTGCATCTGAAAGTAGAAACTCGCCCGATTACCATGGTGTGTGTACTTTTCCCCTAGGCCATTCCAGTCATTGGTTTCGAGTATCAGACCTGCGAAAATTTTGATGGTTTCTCAACCATTCCTTAACATCAAACTCCCATATCTCGCGAAAGGATTGACGAACTCGAGAAATTACTGTTGCGTCTGAAAGTGGAAACTCGCCCGATTACAACGGTATGTGTATTTTTCCCCTAGGCCTCTGTAGTTATTGGTTTCGAGTATCAGACTTGCGAAAACTTTTATGGTTTCTCAACCATCTCTTAACTCCAAACTCCCGTATCTCGCGAACGGAATGACGAACTCGAGAAATTCCTGTTCCATCTGAAAGTGGAAACTCTCGCCCGATTACACAGGTATGTGTGTTTTTTCCCCTAGGCCTTTGTAATTATTGGTTTCGAGTATCAGACTTGCGAAAATTTTGATGGTTTCTCAAGCACTCTTTAACTTCAAACTTCCATATCTCGCGAACGGATTGACGAACTGGAGAAATTCCTGTTGCATCTGAAAGTGGAAACTCGCCCGATTACAAAGGTATGCGTATTTTTCCCCTAGGCCTTTGTAGTTATTGGTTTCGAGTATCAGACTTGCGAAAATTTTGATGGTTTCTCAACCATTCCTTAACTTCAAACTTCCGTATCTAGCGAACGGAATGACGAACTCGAGAAATTCCTCTTGCATCTGAGAGTAGAAACTCGCCCGATTACAATGCTGTGTGTACTTTTCCCCTAGGCCATTCCAGTTATTGGTTTCGAGTATCAGACCAGCGAAAATTTTGATGGTTTCTCAACCATTCCTTAACATCAAACTCCCATATCTCGCGAACGGATTGCCGAACTCGAGAAATTCCTGTTGCATCTGAAAGTAGAAACTCGCCCGATTACCATGGTGTGTGTACTTTTCCCCTAGGCCATTCCAGTCATTGGTTTCGAGTATCAGACCTGCGAAAATTTTGATGGTTTCTCAACCATTCCTTAACATCAAACTCCCATATCTCGCGAAAGGATTGACGAACTCGAGAAATTACTGTTGCGTCTGAAAGTGGAAACTCGCCCGATTACAACGGTATGTGTATTTTTCCCCTAGGCCTTTGTAGTTATTGGTTTCGAGTATCAGACTTTCGAAAATTTTGATCGTTCCTCAACTATTCCTTAAATTCAAACTCCCATATCTCGCGAACGGATTGACGAACTCGAGAAATTCCTGTTGCATCTGAAAGTGGAAACTCGCCCGATTACAATGGTGTGTGTACTTTTCCCCTAGGCCATTCCAGTTATTCGTTTCTAGCATCAGACCAGCGAATATATTGATGGTTCCTCAACCATTCCTTAATTTCAAACTCCCATATCTCGCGAACGGATTGACGAACTCGATTATTTCCTGTTGCATCTGAAAGCAGAAAGTCGACCGATTACAATGTTGTGTGTACTTTTCCCCTAGGCCATTCCAGATATTCGTTTCTAGCATCGTAATTGCGAAAATTTTGATGGTTTCTCAACCATTCCTTAACTTCAAACTCCCATATCTCGCGAACGGATTGACGAACTCGAGAAATTCCTGTTGTATCTGAAAGTAGAAACTAGCCCGATTACACTGCTGTGTGTTCTTTTCCCCTAGGCCACTCCAGTTACTGTTATCAAATATCAGACTTGCGAAAATTTTGATGGTTTCTCAACCATCTCTTATCTCCCAACTCCGACATTTCGCGAACGGATTGACGAATCCGAATAATTTCTGTTGCATCTGAAAGTAGAAACTCTCCCAATTACAACGGTATGTGTATTTTGCCCCTAGGCCATTGTAGTTATTGGTTTCGAGTATCAGACTTGCGAAAATTTTGATGGTTTCTGAACCATTCCTTAACTTCAAACTCCCATATCTCGCGAACGGGTTGACGAACTCGAGAAATTCCTGTTGCGTCTGAAAGTAGAAACTCGCCCGCTTACAATGGTGTGTGTACTTTTCCCCTAGGCCATTCCAGTTATTGGTTTCATTAACGTCTTCACGCTCTCACACGCCTTACAAAAATCTTGTTTTCTACTTGTTCTCACATCTTAAATAATTATTCTAACTTCGCAGCCAATTAGCTTGGCGTTACTCGTGGTAAGTGATACTTCGTCGCGAGTAATACCGATTACCAGGTCTCACCACGTGGAGGTTGCTGCGAGCGGAGACCCGGAGAGAGATAGATGGAATCAAAGTTTCATCGATCTCCCTCGACACGCGATGCAAACGAAGATACTAAACCAAAGAGATGGAAAGAATCAATTTTCCTTCGATCTCCTTGTTTAGTTCTGCCAAGCAATTACATTATGGAAAAATTAGGCAAAATTGGGAAAGACGCGACACGAACCGTGCAGTTGGTCCTACTAGGTCTATCCCGTTTCCCCTCCGTGGTTCCGATTCCAGAGAAAACGAACGACGCCTACCACTCCCCTAGAGGAGTGCCCCGTTTCTCCATCTTTACGACGAGAGGGTCTTATTTTGGAGACTTTCGCAGGGACCGGCAAAAATGCCTGCTCCTGTGGTCGCAACATGCCCCCTCTGGAAGCAGACACACCGGAAGAGGCGGCGATAGACCGTTCGGACTACTTACACGGCCGGCCACTTGCTTGTACAAGAAGCAGTGGTGACCGGACCGAGGAACGAGGAAGCGAGCGAAATTAAGCTAAAGATTGGATAATTGCTTGGCAGATCACAGCCTTAAAACTAACTTATTCTAACTGCAGAGATGGACGGAATCAATGTTCCTTTGATCTCCTCATTTAATTCTGCCGAGCAATTACATTATGGAAAAATTAGGCGAAATTGGGAAATACGCGACACGAACCGTGGAGTTGGTCCTACTAGGTCGGTCCCGTTTCCCCTCAGTGGGCCCGATTAAAGAGGAAATGCACGACGCCGTCCACTCATACTATATAGAGTGCCCCGTTTCTCCCAACTCCGCGTCAGGAACCACGCAAAGCGTGGACCTGACTCACGGAGGATGACAAAGAGAGGGTCTTGTGGCACAAGGACTTCCGCAGGGACCGGTGCGAACACCTGCCCCTGTGTTCGCAGCATATTCTCTCTCAAAGCGGACGCACCAGAAGAGACAACGATCGAGCGTTCGGTCCACCTCCACGGCCGGTCACTTGCTTATGCAACAAGCAGGGGTGGCCGGACTGAGATACGAGCAAGCGAGCAAAAAGAAGTTAAAGATTGGATAATTGCTCGGCAGATCACAGATACTCGTACATGGTAACCTTAAAACTAACTTTGTCTATACTTAGAATTAACAGTCCCGCGGAGGATGCAATACATCAGTCCTCTTCGTTCTTCGTTCTTCGTTTTCCGATACATCTAAGAGAATGTATCTAAGAGAAACCTAAGAGAAACCTAAAGTCATGGCATAATAGAAAATAGAAATGAATTTGGTTAGTGGAAAAAAATAAACATGTCAAAACAAGTAGAAATTAAAATCAGAGTATAAATGAAATGAATTAGACAAAGAAACAGTTAGAAAAAAAAAAGAAAGGATTGAGAGAGTGGTCGCCAGTACTGACCACCGCTTACCGGCGGCCAGTACCGGTTACCATGGTGAGGGATCCCCCTTCCATAAACCTAAAACGAAGAGTTGCGTCCACCTCGGAGGCTTCGGGAACAATGAAATTTTAAACAACCGGGGGCTCCTTATATACCCTCCCCAAGGTGACTTACCGTTTCTTCCATTGTCTTTGTTCGATCTAATCGAAATCTTCGAAGGCGAACGGTTTCGGTGAATGTTTGTTCATTTCCGCGATTGTTACTAACATTTATGCATGTTTCCAATATTGATCGAACAATGTGCATCTTATTTATGTATTGCAATTAATTAAGAAACTTATAGAAATTGATTTTGATCGAGACTCGATGTTAAAACGTGTTTCGTAAAGTTTTAAAGCATGGAAAGTAACAATTGTTCATTAAATACATTAATTTAACATTTGTTTAATTCTTATAATTTACACAATACGCGTAGAAGTGGTATTTTTTACATAAAAGTGCCGAAATTCAATTAATCGCTTTTTTAGATAGAAAAATCATCGCGATGAAGACTTGTGGATCGATAATCGATACCTGTAGCCTTGAAAATGTCAGTTGGGTCTCAGCGAAAAATTCCTTCGCGAACAAAGAATATTTCAACGAAATGATATTTTAAGCCATTATTTATACTAGGAAATAGTTAATAATTGTTCAAACTACGGTCCTACGACGGTTATTAATAATTATGATAAATAAACATCAAGATATTGCAAAATCTGCGAAGGCGAACGGTTTCTGTGAATGTTTCTTCCTATATGCGATTGTTATTAAATTTTTCGCGTGCTCCCAATATTAATCGAACAATGTACATCTTATCTATGCATTAAAAATGATTAAGTAACTTATAGAAATTGATTTTGATCGAGATTCGAAGTGAAAACGTGTTTCGTAAAGATTTAATGCATAGAAAGTAGTAATTGTCTATTTGGTACATTAATTTAACATTTATTTAATTCTTATAATTTACACAATACGTGCAGAAGTTGCATTTTTTACTTAAAAGTGTCACAATTCAATTAATCGCTTTTCTAAATAGAAAAATTATCGTGATGAACACTTGTGAATCGATCATCGATACCTGTAACATTGAGAATATCAGTTGGATCTCAACGAAAAATTCCTTCGTGAACAAAGAATATTTTAACGAAATGATATTTTAAGCCATTATTTATACTAGGACATTGTTAATAATTGTTTAAACTATGGTCCAACGACGGTTGTTAATGATTATGATAAATAAACATCAAGATATTGCAAAATCTATGAAGAAGAATGGTTTTGGTAAATGTTTTTTCATTTCCGTGATTGTTATTAACATTTACGCACGTTCCGAATATTAACATTACAATGTGCATCTTGTTTGTGCATTATAAGTCATTAATTACTTTACAAATATTAATTTCGGTCGAAAATCGAGAAACATATGAATACCACGTTTTATTTCAATTCTCGATGAAATTTAATTTCTATAGGCAAATCAATAATTTACAATGCATAACTAAGATGCATTCTCTCACATAAATGTTCGAAACATGCATAAATGTTAATAACAATCGCGTGGATGAACAACAGTTTACTGAAACCGTTCCCCTTCGCAGATTTCGCAATATCTTGATGTTCATTCATCAGAATTATTAACAACCGTCGTAGCACCATGGTATAAAAAATTATTAACAATGTCCTGGTATAAATAATGGATTAAAACATTATTTTTCATAGAAGTATTTTTCATTCGCGAAATCGTGGCACTTCCTCGCATATCATATACTCCTGACAACAAGAGTCCCAACATTGAACATTTTTTACAATTTATGTCTGAATTTCATCCTTTGGTATGAGGAGAACACTGTCGCCAAGGAAGTATGCATTTCGATTTCTCAAGTACTAATCAAATGTTACATCGATATATCTAATAGACAATTATTACTTTCCATATTTTAAAACTTTAAGAAACACCTCTTTACTTCGGAGCTCGATCAAAATTAATTTCTATAAGTTTCTTAATCATTTGTGATGCATAAATAATATGCACATTGTTCAATTAATATTGGGAGTACATATAAATGTTACTAACAATCGCGGAAATGGACAAACATTCACCGAAACCGTTCGCCTTCGCAAATTTAGCAATATCTTGACGTTTATTTATCATAATTATTAACAAGCGTCGTGGGACCGTAGATTAAACAATTATTAACATTGTTTTAGGATAAATAATGGCTTGAAAGTCATCACTTTCTGGAAATATTTGTTAGATTGAACAAAGACAATCGAAGTAACCGTGCGATAAAATAAATGAATTTTTCTCTACATATCGAAATTATAGTCTGTATATATGCAAATATATATTCTGAACGCTCAGTGACACACATATGTCACACGGCAATGAAGTGGGTTGCCATCTACTAGAGAATAGGTAACCTACACTTAAGGTGTGAAAACACCTGGCGGAGAAACGCTCAAGTTTGTTGAGGAATTGTTCTTATTTCCACCAATAGATAGCGCCACGAGCATAAATTTACCGACATTAAAGATATGTAATCCCATTTGTATAATATTCCCTACCGTGCGATAAAATAAATAAATATTTCTCTACATATCGAAATTATTGTTTGTGATGCATGCAATGGAAATACTTATCTGTAATGTCGGTAAATTATGCATGTGGCGCTATCTATTGGTGGAAATAACAACAATTCCTCAACAAACTTGAGCGTTTCTCCGCCAGGTGTTTTCACCTTAAGTGTAGCTTACCTATTCTCTAGTAGATGGCAACCCACTTCATTGCCGTGTGACATATGTGTGTCACTGAGCGTTCGGAATATACATGCATATATACAAACTATTTTTTCGATATGTAGAGAAATATTCATTTATTTTATCGCACGGTTACTTCGATTGTCTTTGTTCGATCTAACAAATATTTCCAGAAAGTAATGACTTTCAAGCCATTATTTATACTAGAACATTGTTAATAATTGTCTAAAGTATGGTCCTATGACGGTTCTTAATAAATATGATAAATAAACATCGAGATATTGCAAAATCTGCGAAGACGAACGGTTTCGGTGAATGTTTGTTCATTTCCGCGATTGTTACTAACATTTATGCATGTTCTCAATATTAATTGAACAATGTGCATCTTATTCATGCATTAAAAATGATTAAGTAACTTACAGAAATTGCTTTTGATCGAGATTTATAGTAAAACGTGTTTCGGAAAGTTTTAAAGCATGGAAAGTAACAATTGTTTATTAGATACATTAATTTAACATTTGTTTAATTTTTATAATTTACACAATACGCGTAGAAGTTTCATTTTTTACTCCAAAGCGGCGAAATTCAATTAATCGCTTTTCTGAATAGAACAATCTTCGCGATGATCGATACGTGTAGCCTTGAGAATGTCGGTTGCACCTCAATGAAAAATTCCTTCCTGAACGAAGAATATTTCAACGAAATGATATTTTAAACCATTATTTATACTAGGAAATTGTTAATAATGGTTTAATCTACAATCCTACGATGATTGTTAATAAATATGATAAATGAACGTCAGGATATTGCGAAATCTGCGAAGGCGAACGGTTTCGGTGAATGTTTGTTCATTTCCGCGATTGTTACTAACATTTATACATGTTCCGAACATTTATCTTACAATATGCATCTTATTTATGCATTAAATATGATTGATTCGCCTACAGCAATTAATTTTGACCGAGATTCGAGGTATAAACGTGTTTCTTAATGTTTCAAAGCATGGAAAGTAACAATTGTTTATTAGATACATTAATTTAACATTTGTTTCGTTCTTATAATTTTCGGATTATGCGTGGAAGCTGTATTCTTGATGTAAAAGCGTCGAAATTCAATTAATCGCTTTTCTAGATAGAAAAACCATCGTGATAGACGTTTGTGAATCGATAAACATTTCCAGCCTTGACAATGTCGGTTTGATCTCAATAAGAACAATTCCATCGCGAACAAAGAATATTTCAACGAAATGATATTTTAAGCCATTATTTATACTAGGACATTGTTAATAATTGTTTAATCTACGGTCCTACGACGGTTGTTAATAATTATGATTAACAAACATCAAGATATTGCGAAATCTGGGAAGGCGAATTGCTTTAGCGAATGTTTATGTCTCTAGGCGATTGTTAGAAACATTTTTCCACGTTACGAACTTTTATGTTACAGTATGTGAATTAAATTTTATCGGAAAATTTAACGAAGAGTTTGGTATACATATATTTCTCCATTTCTTATGAAAATTAACATTTGTAAACTAATTAATGGTTTGCACTGTAAAAGTTGGGAATATGAATGTTACAAAATGCATTTTCTTTTGCATTGTAAATGAATAATTTGCTTATAAAGATTAATTTAGGTTGCAAATCGAGAAATATATGAATATCAATATTTTGCTTTCATTTTCGAAATCAATTAATTTCTGAAAACTAACTAATGATTCATGATACCTAAATAAGATGCATATTGTTCGATCAATATTGGGAACATGCATAAATGTTAATAACAATCGCGGAAATGAACAAACATTAACCGAAACCGTCCGCCTTCGAAGATTTCGCAATATCTCGATGTTTATTTATCATATTTATTATCAACCGTCGTAGGACTGTAGATTAAACAATTATTAACAATGCTCTAGTATAAATAATGGCTTAAAATATCATTTCGTTGAAATATTCTTTGTTCGCGAAGGAATTTTTCGCTGAGATCCAACTGACATTTTCAAGGCTACAGGTATCGATTATCGATTCACAAGTCTTCATCGCGATGATTTTTCTATCTAAAAAAGCGATTAATTGAATTTCGGCACTTTTATGTAAAAAACACAACTTCTACGCGTATTGTGTAAATTATAAGAATTAAACAAATGTTAACTTAATGCATTTAATGAACAATTGTTACTTTCCATGCTTAAAAACTTTACGAAACACGTTTTAACATCGAGTCTCGATCAAAATCAATTTCTATAAGTTTCTTAATTAATTGCAATACATAAATAAGATGCACATTGTTCGATCAATATTGGGAACATGTATAAATGTTAGTAACAATCGCGGAAATGAACAAACATTCACCGAAACCGTTCGCCTTCGAAAATTTCGATTAGATCGAACAAAGACAATGGAAGAACCGGTAAGTGACCTTACGGAGGGTATATAAGGAGCCCCCGGTTGTTTAAAATTTCATTCTTCCTGGAGCCTCGGAGGTGGATGGATCTCTTCGTTTTAGGTTTATGGAAGGGGGACCCCCACCTTGGTAACCGGTACTGGCCGCCGGTAAGCGGTGGTCAGTACTGGCGACCATTCTCTCAATCCTTTCTTTGGTTTTTAATTGTTTCTTTCTGTAATTTATTTTATTTGTTCTCTGATTTTACTTTGTACTTGTTTTTCCATGTTTATTTTTTTGTCATTCTTGCTTTATTTCCTTTGTTACTGAATGACTGTATTTAATCACTAACCAACTTCATTTCTATTTTCTATCATTTTTTTATCATGCCTTGACTTTAGGTTTCTCTTAGGTAGGCACACCGGAGAACGAAGAACGAAGAACGAAGAACGAAGAACGAAGAACGAAGAACGAAGAACGAAGAACGAAGAACGAAGAACGAAGAACGAAGAACGAAGAACGAAGAACGAAGAACGAAGAACGAAGAACGAAGAACGAAGAGGACACTATCGTCGCAACCGCCGTGGGATCTTTAGTTAAGCTTGGAATAAGTTAATTTTAAGGCCACCGTGTACAAATATCTGTTATCTGTCAAGCAATTATCCAATCTTTAGCTTATTTTTGCTCGCTTCCTCGTTCTTCAGCCCGGTCATCACTGCTTGTTGCATAAGCAAGTGACCGGCCGTGTAGGTGGTCCGAACGGTCGATCGCCGTCTCTTCTGGTGCGTCCGCTTCCAGAGAGAACATGCTGCGACCACAGAGGCAGGTGTTCGCATCGGTCCCTGTGGAAGCCCTGTGACATAAGACCCTCTCTTCGTCATCCTCCGTGAGTCTGGTCCACGCTTTGCGTGGTTCCTGACGCGGAGTTGGGAGAAACGGGGCACTCTATATGAGTGGACGGCGTCGTGCATTTCCTCTTTAATCGGGCCCACTGAGGGGAAACGGGACCGACCTAGTAGGACCAACTGCACGGTTCGTGTCGCGTCTTTTCCAATTTTGCCTAATTTTTCCATAATGTAATTGCTTGGCAGAACTAAACGAGGAGATCGAAGGAACATTGATTCCTTCCATTTCTTTGGTTTAGTATCTTCGTTTGTATCGGGTGTCGAGGGAGATCGATGGAACTTTGATTCCATCTATCTCTCTCCGGGTCTCCGCTCGCAGCAACCTCCACGTGGTGAGACCTGGTAATCGGTATTACTCGCGACGAACAGTAATTATTCGTCGTGGGTAGTACTGAGCTAATCGGCTGCGAGTTTAGAATAGTAATTTTTATGGTACAGTAGAGTACTTTACGGTACAGTACTTTCAACAAGTTCAATTGATGTATTGAAATAAAATCAATTTCACTGACAGCAGAAACTTTATTTTTGTCCATTATTTGTTTCCATTTCTTTAACCCGATCCTATCAAACTGCTAAAACTACTTAAAACTATATGTCCTCAACTATCATGTTCTCCTGATACAAAGAAAATCGGGATCCATGATTCAGAAATTCGTTCGAAAGTACAACAAAATTTCGATTCGCGGAAATTCTTGGAATTTGACGTCAATTCTAAGAATCCGCGAAATCGTGCCACTTCCTCGCATATCGTACACTGACACCAAGAGTCCCAAAATCAAACATTTTCTAAAATTTATGCCTGAATTTCAACCTTTGGTATCAGGAAAATACCACAAATTTCGATTCTTTAAGTATTAATCAAATGTTAAATTGATATATCTCATAGACAATTATTACTTTCCATGTTTTAAAACTTTAAGAAACATCTCTTTACTTTGAAGTACGATCAAAATTATTATAATCATTTAATCTAAACGGAGAAACGGAGAAACGGAGAAACGGAGAAACGGAGAAACGGAGAAACGGAGAAACGGAGAAACGGAGAAACGGAGAAACGGAGAAACGGAGAAACGGAGAAACGGAGAAACGGAGAAACGGAGAAACGGAGAAACGGAGAAACGGAGAAACGGAGAAACGGAGAAACGGAGAAACGGAGAAACGGAGAAACGGAGAAACGGAGAAACGGAGAAACGGAGAAACGGAGAAACGGAGAAACGGAGAAACGGAGAAACGGAGAAACGGAGAAACGGAGAAACCGAGAAACCGAGAAACGGAGAAACCGAGAAACCGAGAAACGGAGAAACGGAGAAACGGAGAAACCGAGAAACGGAGAAACGGAGAAACGGAGATACAGAGAAACGGAAAACTGAGAAACGGAGAATCGGAGAATCGGAGAATCGGAGAAACGGAGAAACGGAGAAACCGAGAAACCGAGAAACGGAGAAACGGAGAAACGGAGAAACGGAGAAACGGAGAAACGGAGAAACGGAGAAACCGAGAAACGGAGAAACGGAGAGACGGAGAAACGGAAAAACTGAGAAACGGAGGAACGGCGAAACGGAGGAACGGATCAGTTCCTATTTCTTTAAATTTAATTGGGGAGGTATTTTTATTCATTAATTTAATTATTTTGTTGAAAATGTTAGTAATTTTATTTTTATTTATGTGTTTTTTAAATTTTTTACATTCAATATATATATATATATATTTACTTATATTTTTCATGGGAAAGGTAATTATTTTTACAAGTATATAAATAACTATTCAGTATTTAATTGTATAATAGTTTTAATACATTGAATCCCTTTAAATTTTATATTTTTAGATATAGTATTGTTTTATAATTAAGTTTAAATAGTTTATTAAAATTATTGATTTGTGGAATCAAAGGTATAAATTTTATTTTAAATTATGAATTTTTGTTTATATAGTTTTATTTTAGTATTTATTAATAGTGTGAGTTTTATATTTTTAAGTTTATATTTTTATGTGACAAAAATTGATTTCATTATGGAGTGATTTTAATAAATTTAAATAGGATAAAATTAAATTTCTTAATTTATTTAGATTTTATGAGTTTAATATATTTAGGAGTAGTTTTATTAATTTCATTGATGATTGTAATTTATAGGGTTGGATATATAGAGGGTGATAGATATATATATTGATCGGTATAAATATATGTTATTATTATTTATTATATCTATATGTATTATAATTATAAGGCCTAGAATTTTAAGTATTTTAGTTGGATGGGATGGTTTAGTATTAATTTCATTTTGTTTGATAACTTATTGGTTTTATGTAATCGAGTAGGTGATGTGTGTTTATTAATTTTAATTGTTTTGGCTTCAGTTAGGGGTTCTTGGGGATATATATTGATTGATAGAATAGGAGGCTGTATGATTTTGATATTATTAATTTGTGGAATAACTAAAAGAACTCAAATACCGTTTTCTTCTTGATTACCTGCTGCGATAACTGCTCCTACCCCTGTTTCTTCTTTAGTTCATTCTTCAACTTTAGTTACTGCAGGAGTTTATTTACTAAATCGATATAGAAATATAATTATAATGTATAATATAAATTTTTTATTAACATTAATTTCTAGTTTAACCGTATTAATGGCGGGTTTAATAGCAAATTTTGAGTATGATTTAAAAAAAATTATTGCTTTTTCTACTTTGAGTCAATTAGGGTTTATTCTAATAATTTTGAGATTAGGGTACCGAGATTTGGCTTTTTTTCATTTAATTGTGCATGCTTTAATTAAATCTAATATATTTATATGTGCAGGGGATTTTATCCATTGAATAATAGGAAATCAAGATATGCGGAAATATGGCGGTTTAGTTAAAATTTTTCCTATAAAGAGGACAATTATGATTTTGTGTTTATTGAATTTGGTAGGGTTTCCTTTTTCGTCTGGATTTTATTCTAAAGATATATTTTTAGAATATTTTTGTATGGAAAAATATAATTTAATTATAATCTCTATTTAATTTAAATATATCTCTACCTTTTTGACTATTTCTTATACAATTCGTTTGATTAGTTGGGTTTTATTTAATAAAGAATTAAATTTTAGACCTTTAGTAAATTTGGAGAAAAATAGTTATATGGTAAAGTCTATAGTTATAATATTACTATTTATATTTTTTTATGGATGAATATTTATAAATATATTTATGTGAATGTATGTTACTCCTGTGTGGGGGATTGATATGTATATAGTGTTAAAATTATATCTAGTTGGTTATTTATTAAGAGGAATTTTTAATAAAGGATTAAAATTAAATATTAATTTAGTTAAATTATTAAAATTTATTATAAGAATATTTTGTTTAAATTATTTTTTTTTAAATTATTATGGATATTTATTTAATATAGTGTATAAATATGAAGTTTGTGTTGAAAACGGGTGATATGAATTAATTTATGGTTTAAATATTTATTGATTAGTAAGATTAAGAAAATTAATTGAAGGGGTAAAATTTAATATTATTAATATAATAGTGTGGTATATTTTATTTTTGATAGGGATGTTTTTATTAAATTTGTATTGTTTAAATAGCTTAAACAGTATAATATTGAAAATATTAGGATAATGCATATTTTGTATTTTTAGACAGAAATAAAATAAAAGAATTTCTAATTCTTTTAAAATGATTAAAATCATTTTATTTCTAAATTATGAAAATATAGGTATAATTTTATTATTGATTTTTAATAGCAAATTAAGTTTTAAAATTTAACTAATACCGAAGTTTATATGGTTTATAAAAATATTATATTTTCAGTATAAAGATAAATCAATGATTTTATTATACTATATATATTAATAAATATCTCTCCAAATTGGTGTATAGAATATATATATATTTATTAAGTCAAGCTATTAATTGGAAATTAATTATATTTTATTATACTATATATATATATATATATGATTTATTAAATCAAGCTATTAATTCGAAATTAATTATATTGTATTATACTACAATATATAGTACAATATGCAATTAATTGGAGATTTAATTCAATGAAATTATTAACAATAATTTACCTCTATTTTGGTTTCAATTAAAGTGTCATTTTAGAAATTTTATGTATCATTCTAGTCAGAGGGTCAATAGTGGAATTCAGATGATAGAAATAAAAGAATAAAAAGTGGTTATTTCATAATATTTATTAAGAGTAGTGATTATAGGAACAATTAATATAATTTCGATATCGAAAATTAAAAAGATTAAAGCAATTAAATAAAAATTAATGGAAAATGGTAGGCGATTTTCTGATACTGGGTCAAATCCACATTCGAAAGGAGAAATTTTTTCGCGATTTTTAAAATTGGTTAATGAAAATGAGTGATTTGCAATAAAAATAATTATGGGAATAATTAGAATAATTATTATTTTAATGAAAATATGAATCGTTTTAAATATATTTAAACAATAAAAATTTAATTATAAGTTAAATATAATTATTTATTATATTTATTTTATATTAATATATTCATCAGTAAATTATTATATATAGAAATAATCATACAACATCTACAAAATGTCAGAATCAGATAGCAGCTGTAAAATTAAAATGATGAATTGAAGAAAAGTGATTATTATTTATTCGAATTATAATAATTGATAATATAAAGCCCCCAATTAAAACATGTAATCCATGGAATCCTGTTGCTATGTAAAAAATTGATCCAAGAATCCCATCATTTATAGAAAAAGAAGATTGTTTATATTCATTAAATTGAAGACTTATAAAAATTATACTTAATAATCATATGTATAAAAGATAAATTTTTCTATAAATTTTATTTTCTAACAAAAGAAAATTATGCCTTAAGGTTAATGTAAATCGGAAGGAAATTAAAATGATAGAATTTAATAATGGGATATCAAATGGATTTAGTATTTTAATTGATATAGGGGGTCAATTTATACCTACTATAGTTCAATTCTTGGGGAAATTGAGTTATGAATATATGTCCAAAAAAAAGAAATAAAGAAAACTAGTTCAGAAATAATAAATAATAATATACTTATTTTTAATATAGAATGAATTGATTGAGAGTGAAATCCTTGAAATGTTCTTTCTCGAATGGTATCACGTCATCATAATGATAAGCAAGTAATTAATATAAATGGATTTGTTACTAATAGGGTAAAAAGTTTTGAATTTGTGAATAAAATTAATCTTATAAATAAATTTATAATATTTATAGAAGTAATTAAAGGTCATGGTCTTGGGGTAACTATGTGGTAAGGATGCGTAAATATTTTCATAATTTGATTCATTAAAATATAGGGTTAATAAAATAATAAATACGTATATTTGAATTAAGGAGACTGAAATTTCTAAAATAAATAATATGTTTTGAATTAAAATTGTAAAAGGTATCCAAATTAGAAATTTTCTAACAGTTGAGCCTAATAAAGATAGTAGAAGATGCCCTGCTAGTATATTAGCTGTTAATCGAATAGTCGATGTTCAGGGTCGAATAATGTTTCTAATTGTTTCAATTAATACTGTAAAATTTATTAATATAAAGGGGGTATTTCTTGGTACTAGATGAATAAATATTTTTTTAGCATTGATAGTCCACCCAAAAATTATAAATCTAATTCATATAAATAATGATATAGATAAATTAATTGATACATGTCTTGAAGGGGTAAAAATGTATGGGAATAATCCTAAACAATTAAAAAATAGGATTATAAATATAAGTCTGTTAAAGATTAGTAAATTTTTAGTAAAGTTTTTTTTTGTCAAGATTTTAAATTCTGAGTGTAAAAATGTTAAATATATGTTTCAAAATGTTTGATATCGTGAATTTAGAACTCAAAATTTTATTGGGATAAAAATGAATGGCAGTGTAAGTCTAAATCAATTTAATGATAAATTATTTCTTGTCGATGGGTCAAAAATAGAAAATAAGTTTGATATCATTTATCATATATTTGTTCAATTATTCAGGTAAAATTTTTTTATTGTCAATAATTTTATTTTATTAATGTTGATAAAGTAAATATTTGAAAGTATAATAATTAATAAGATTAGAATAGTTAAATATAAAGATGATCAGTGAAGGGGTATTATTTGAGGGATGAAATGTATATATATTTTCATAAGAAGGTAAGTTTTTAATTTGATTAAAAATCAAATTATATTTATTTTATTTTATGACAAAAATATTATTTTGTAATAATTTTAAAATGACAATTTAATGTTATAGATTTAACTAATTTTTATTAGGTTTATTTAATCATTAGAAGTAATTTATTACTTAAATTGGATTTAAAATATCAATTCTTTTGTCAGACATCTAATGATTTGATTTAATTAAATATTATATGAGTAGGTTAAAATTTAATTTTGGTTGTTAATTCAATTAATAAAGTTTGAATAATTAGTTCTTTCCACAACAATTGGTATAAATCTGTGATTAGATCCGCAGATTTCAGAACATTGTCCGAAAAATACTCCAGGTCGATTAGTAATTAAATTTATTTGGTTAATTCGCCCTGGTACTGAGTCTATTTTTAAGCCTAAAGACGGAACAGTTCAAGAGTGAATTACGTCGTTTGATGTTGTTAATATTCGAATTAGTGTATTAGATGGAATAATTATTCGATTATCTACGTCTAGGAGACGAAAAATGTAAATATTATTTAAATCTTTATCTATATAGGAGTCAAAATTTAAATTATTAAATTCTGGGTATTCATAGGATCAATATTATTGGTGCCCAATTGATTTGATTGTTAAGTATACGGGTATTCATAGTTCATCAATAAAATATAGGGTTTTTAAAGAAGGAAGTGCAATTACTCCTAAAATTATTATTGGGAGTAAAGTTCATACAATTTCAATATGATGATTTTTAACTAAAAATCGATTGATAAATTTATTAGTAAAAGTATCTAATATAATTATTAGAGTTAATGAAGACATTATAATTATTATAATTATTGTGAAGTTGTGAAAAAGATTTAAATTATCGGCATATGGCGAATTGGGGTCTTGGAAATTAATTATTTTTCAATGGGACATTTTCAATAAAAATATTAAATTTTATAAATGAATCTTAAATTCATGCACTAATCTGCCATATTAAGATTTGTTTTTAATAATTAGAGGAATAGAGAGGAATGAGTGGTCTTTTGGGGAAAAGTTTTGGGGTCATTCTAGTGATGATTGATTAAATTTAAATATAGCTAGACGTTTGGTTATAAATCTCTCCAATATAATAAACGAGAGTAAAATTATTCTTTTGAATGAAATTATTGAGCCAATAGATGATAATAAATTTTCACAGTAGTAGGAATCCGGGTAATCTGAATAACGTCGAGGTATTCCTATCATTCCTAAAAAATGCTGATGGAAAAAAGTTATATTTACCCCAATAAATATTACATAAAATTGAGTTTTAAGATAAAATTGATTTAGGGTAAATCCTGTGAATAAAGGGAATCAATGAATTAATGAAGCAATAATAGAAAATACTGCTCCTATTGACAGTACATAGTGGAAATGAGAGACAACATAGTATGTATCATGTAGTATAATATCAATAGATGAGTTTGATAATATAATTCCTGTTAATCCTCCTATTGTAAATAAAAAAATAAAGCCAAATTATCAAATAATAGAAGGATTAATAATAAGTTTTGACCCGTAGTACGTAGCTAGTCATCTAAATACTTTGAGTCCTGTGGGAATTGCAATGATTATAGTTGCCGAAGTGAAATAAGCTCGTGCGTCTACATCTAAGCCTACTGTGAATATGTGATGTGCTCACACAATAAATCCTAGAAATCCAATTCCGTGTATTGCATAAACTATCCCTAGGTTCCCAAATGTTTCATTTTTCCCTCTTTCATTGAAAATGATATGGGAGATTAATCCAAACCCGGGTAAAATTAAAATATAGACTTCAGGATGCTCAAAAAATCAAAATAAATGTTGAAATAAAATTGGGTCCCCCCCCCCCCCCCCAGTAGGATCAAAGAAGGAAGTATTTAAATTTCGGTCTGTTAATAACATAGTAATAGCTCCGGCTAATACAGGTAGTGAGAGAAGATGCAAAATTGTAGTAATTAATACTGACCAAGCAAATAAGGATATTTGATCGAATTTTAAAGCATTATTTTTTATTTTAAGAATTATAACAATAAAATTAATTGATCCCATAATTGAAGAGATACTTGCAATATGCAAAGAAATAATTGTTAAGTCTATAGATGAAGATGGGTGATAAAGATTTGATGACAAAGGAGGGTAGATTGTTCATCCAGTTCCCGAACCTGGGAATAATAGTGTTGTAAGAATTAAAAGTAATAATGAAGGGGGGATTAGTCACAATCTTATATTATTTATTCGGGGAAATGCTGTATCAGGGGATCCAATTATTAAGGGAATTATTCAGTTTCCGAATCCTCCGATTATAAATGGTAAAACTATAAAAAAAATTATTACAAAAGCATGTGATGTTACAATTGAGTTATAAATTTGGTCGATATTAATTCAAGTTCCTGGCCTATTTAATTCTATTCGAATTAGTATCCTTAAAGAAGAATCAATTATACCAGATCATATAGCTGATATGAAATATAATATCTCAATATTTTTGTGATTTGTTGAATACATATATTAATTATGCTAAAAATTAATATAACCAGTAGATCATAAATATAAATATAAATATTAAAAAAGTTATAAATAAATAACAGTTTAGAAAATTAAGGTTGTGGCGGCACTACCCACGCTTGCCACCAGAGGGAAACTCACCATCAACCGTTTCCCGCAAGTTCCCGTACCTGCTCCGAACGCTATATATACGACCTCTTACCGATCTCCCAATGTCCCGGCGTATAAGGCAGGGCCTGCTAGGATGCCTTACTGACGAGTCCACTAGCAGGCCCGGGATGAAACGCTTATCCCCACTCCCTTATATTTCCGTTCCTTCCTACCTTAAACATCTTAATTTAGCGCCGCCAAAAGGTTAATTCAGTTATATATTTTTTATTTAATTGAAGGGAAAAAATATAAGAAGGATATATTTAAATAATTTCATGATGTAATTAATCTTATAAAAAGATATACAATTATTAAAAGTATAAATTTTATTCTTGAATTTATTAATGTTTCTAGGACGATTCATTTCAGTATAAAGAGTGCTATAGGTGGGAAATTTGTGTACATAATAATTATTGAGTATAAAATAATTTTTCTTTTATTAGAGGTTAATATATTAAATAAGGAAGAAGAATTAATCTTTATTATTTTAAATATAAAAATTAAAATTGAAGAAATTATTGAATATAAAATGAAATATGTTAAAAATGTATATTTGTTAATTATTAATAAAATAACTATAATAGATGTTTGTATAACAGATGAATATCCTATAATTATTTTGATTGATTTTTTATTTAAGCAAATGATAGGGGCAATAATTACATTAATTAGGCAAATAAAATAAATTTCATTATTAAATTTTAATACGAGTTCTATAATAATTATAGGGATTAATTTTATTAATGTTATTATAAAGAATAGATTAATTCAATTTAATGAATAAATTAAAGAAATGAATCGACCATTTAAAGAGTACATCCAAATTTTAGAAATAAATGATTAAAAAATAATTATTATAAATAAATAATTAGATTTATTTCCGATTCTGTGTAAATTATTATATACAGTAAATATGATAAAGAAAATTCTTCTGGGGGCTAAAGAGATTAAAAAATATATTAAATATGTATTTAGAGTATTAGTGTATAATTTAAATATAGCTCAAATGATTTATAATAGAAATTATAACTATTACAATCATTTAATCGAAACGGAGAAACGGAGAAACGGAGAAACGGAGAAACGAAGGAACGAAGGAAGAAACGGAGAAACGAAGAGAGAAACGGACAAACGAAGAAAGAAACGGAGAAACGAAGAAAGAAACGGAGAAACGAAGAAATAAATGGAGAAACGAAGAAATAAACGGAGAAACGAAGAAAGAAACGGAGAAACGAAGAAAGAAACGAAGAAACGAAGAAAGAAACGGAGAAACGCAGAAAGAAACGGAGAAAAGAAGAAAGAAATGGAGAAACGAACAAAGAAACGGAGAAACGATGAAAGAAACGGAGAAACGAACAAAGAAACGGAGTAACGCAGAAATAAACGAAGAAACGAAGAAAGAAACGGAGAATCGGGGAAATAAATGGAGAAACGAAGAAATAAACCGAGAAACGGACGGAGAAACGAAGAAACGAAGAAAGAAACGGAGAAACGAACAAAGAAACGGAGAAACGAACAAAGAAACGGAGAAACGAAGAAATACGTGGAGAAACGAAGAAATAAACGGAGAAACGAAGAAAGGAACGGAGAAACGAAAAAACAAACGGAGAAACGAAGAAAGAAACGGAGAAACGAAGAAAGAAACCCGGAAACGAAGAAAGAAACGGAGAAACGAAGAAAGGAACGGAGAAACGAGGCATGAAACGGAGAAACGAAGAAATAAACGAAGAAACGAAGAAAGAAACGGAGAATCGGAGAAATAAATGGAGAAACGAAGAAATAAACGGAGAAACGGAGAAAGAAACGGAGAAACGAACAAAGAAACGGAGAAACGAACAAAGAAACGGAGAAGCGAACAAAGAAACGGAGAAACGAACAAGGAAACTGAGAAACGAACAAAGAAACGGAGAAACGAAGAAAGAAACGGAGTAACGAAAAAATAAACGAAGAAACGAAGAAAGAAACGGAGAATCGGAGAAATAAATGGAGAAACGAAGAAACAAACGGAGAAACGAACAAAGAAACGGAGAAACGATGAAACAAACCGAGTAACGGAGAAAGAAACGAAGAAACGAACAAAGAAACGGAGAAACGAACAAAGAAACGAAGACACGGCGAAATAAATGGAGAAACGAACAAAGAAACGGAGTAACGCAGAAATAAACGAAGAAACGAAGAAAGAAACGGAGAATCGGGGAAATAAATGGAGAAACGAAGAAATAAACCGAGAAACGGAGAAAGAAACGGAGAAACGAACAAAGAAACGGAGAAACGAACAAAGAAACGGAGAAACGAACAAAGAAACGAAGACACGGCGAAATAAATGGAGAAACGAACAAAGAAACGGAGTAACGCAGAAATAAACGAAGAAACGAAGAAAGAAACGGAGAATCGGAGAAATAAATGGAGAAACGAAGAAATAAACCTAGAAACGGAGAAAGGAACGGAGAAACGAGGCATGAAACGGAGAAACGAAGAAAGAAACGGAGAAACGGAGAAACGGAGAAAGAAACGGGGAAACGAACAAAGAAACGGAGAAACGAACAAAGAAAGGGAGGAACGAAGAAAGAAACGGAGAAACGGAGAAAAAAATGGAGAAACTAAGAAATAAACGGAGAAACGAAGAAAGGAACGGAGAAACGAACAAAGAAACGGAGAAACGATGAAAGAAACGGAGAAACGAAGAAAGAAACCCGGAAACGAAGAAAGAAACGGAGAAACGAAGAAAGGAACGGAGAAACGAACAAAGAAACGGAGAATCGAAGAAACAAACGGAGAAACGAAGAAGGAAACGAAGAAACGAGGAAAGAAACTGAGAAACGAAGAAAGAAACGGAGAATCGGAGAAATAAATGGAGAAACGACGAAATAAACCGAGAAACGGAGAAAGAAACGGAGAAACGAACAAAGAAACGGAGAAACGAACAAAGAAACGAAGACACGGAGATATAAATGGAGAAACGAAAAAAGAAACGGAGAAACGGAGAAATAAATGGAAAAACGAAGACATAAACGGAGAATCGAAGAAAGAAACGGAGAAACGAAGAAGAAAACGAAGAAACGAAGAAAGAAACGGAGAAACGAAGAAAGAAACGGAGAATCGGGGAAAGAAATGGAGAAACGAAGAAATAAAGAAAGATACGGAGAAACGAACAAAGAAACGCAGAAACGAACAAAGAAACGGAGAAACGAAGAATGAAACGGAGAAACGAAGAAAGAAACGGAGAAATAAATGGAGAAACGAAGATATAAACGGAGAAACGAACAAAGAAACGGAGAAACGAACAAAGAAACGGTGAAACGAAGAATGAAACGAAGAAACGAAGAAAGAAACGGAGAAACGGAGAAACAAATGGTAAAACGAAGAAATGAACGGAGAAACGAAGAAAGAAACGGAGAAACGAAGAAAGAAACGGAGAAACGAAGAAATAAACGGAGAAACGAAGAAAGAAACGAAGAAACGGAGAAACGGAGAAACGGAGAAAGAAACGGAGAAACGAAGAAAGATACGGAGAAACGAACAATGAAACGCAGAAACGAAGAATGAAACGGAGAAACGAAGAAATAAACGGAGAAATGAAGAAAGAAACGGAGAAACGAAGACAGAAACGGAGAAACGAAGAAAGAAACGGGGAAACGAACAAAGAAACGGAGATACGAACAAAGAAACGGAGAAACGAACAAAGAAATAGAGAAACAAAGAAAGAAACGGAGAAATAAATGGAGAAACGAAAATATAAACGGAGAAACGAACAAAGAAACGGAGTAACGAACAAAGAAACGGAGAAACGAAGAAAGAAACGGAGAAACGAAGAAAGAAAGGAAGAAAGAAACGGAGAAACGAACAAAAAAACGGAGAAATGAACAAAGAAATGGAGAAACGAACATAGAAATGGAGATACGAAGACAGAAACGGAGAAACGGAGAAATAAATGGAGAAACGAAGAAATAAACGGAGAAACGAAGAAAGAAACGGAGAAACAAAGAAAGAAACAGAGAAACGAACAATGAAACGGAGAAACGAAGAAAGAAACGGAGAAAGGAAGAAAGAAACGAAGAAACGAACAAGCAAACGGAGAAACGAACAAAGAAACGAGAAACGAACAAAGAAACGGACAAACCAAGAAAGAAGCGGAGAAACGAAGAAAGAAACGGAGAAACGAAAAAAGAAACGAAGAAACGAAGAAATAAACGGAGAAACGAACAAGGAAACGGAGAAACGAAGAAATAAGTGGAGAAACGAAGAAATAAACGGAGAATCGAAGAAAGAAACGGAGAAACAAGGAAAGAAACGGAGAAACGAACAAAGAAACGGAGAAACGAACAAAGAACCGGAGAAACGAACAAAGAAACGGAGAAACGAACAAAGAAACGGAGAAACGAACGAAGAAACGGAGAAACGAACAAAAAAACGGAGAAACGAACAAAGAAATGGAGAAACGAACATAGAAATGGAGATACGAAGACAGAAACGGAGAAACGGAGAAATAAATGGAGAAACGAAGAAATAAACGGAGAAACGAAGAAAGAAACGGAGATGCAAAGAAAGAAACGGAGAAACGAACAAAGAAACGGAGAAACGAAGAAAGAAACGGAGAAAGAAACGGAGAAAGGAAGAAAGAAACGAAGAAACGAACAAGCAAACGGAGAAACAAACAAAGAGACAGAGAAACGAACATAGAAATAGAGAAACGAAGAAAGAAACGGAGAAACGAAGAAAGAAACTGAGATACGAAGAAAGAAACGGAGAATCGAAGAAAGAAACGGAGAAACGAACAAAGAAACGGAGAAACGAAGAAAGAAACGGAGAAACGAAGAAATAAACGGAGAAACGAAGAAATAAACGGAGAAACGGAGAAGCGAAAAAGGAAGCGGGGAAACGAAGAAAGAAACGGAGAAACGAAGAAAGAAATGGAGAAACGAAGAAAGAAACGGAGAAACGAAGAAAGAAACGGAGATACGAAGAAAGCAACGGAGTAACGAACAAAGAAACGGGGAAACGAAGAAAGAAACGGAGAAACGAAGAAAGAAAGGAAGAAAGAAACGGAGAAACGAAGAAAGAAAGGAAGAAAGAAACGGAGAAACGAAGAAAGAAACGGAGAAACGAACAAAGAAACGGAGAAACGAACAAAGAAACGGAGAAACGAACAAAGAAACGGAGAAACGAACAAAGAAACGGAGAAACGAATAAAGAAACGGAGAATCGAAGAAAGAAACGGAGTAACGAAGAAAGAAATGAAGAAACGAAGAAGAAACGGAGAAATAAATGGAGAAACGAAGAAATAAAGAAAGATACGGAGAAACGAACAAAGAAACGCAGAAACGAACAAAGAAACGGAGAAACGAAGAATGAAACGGAGAAACGAAGAAAGAAACGGAGAAATAAATGGAGAAACGAAGATATAAACGGAGAAACGAACAAAGAAACGGAGAAACGAACAAAGAAACGGTGAAACGAAGAAAGAAACGAAGAAACGAAGAAAGAAACGGAGAAACGGAGAAATAAATGGTAAAACGAAGAAATGAACGGAGAAACGAAGAAAGAAACGGAGAAACGAAGAAACAAATGGAGAAACGAAGAAATAAACGGAGAAACGAAGAAAGAAACGAACAAACGGAGAAACGGAGAAACGGAGAAAGAAACGGAGAAACGAAGAAAGATACGGAGAAACGAACAATGAAACGCAGAAACGAAGAATGAAACGGAGAAACGAAGAAATAAACGGAGAAATGAAGAAAGAAACGGAGAAACGAAGACAGAAACGGAGAAACGAAGAAAGAAACGGGGAAACGAACAATGAAACGGAGAAACGAAGAAAGAAACGGAGAAAGGAAGAAAGAAACGAAGAAACGAACAAGCAAACGGAGAAACGAACAAAGAAACGAGAAACGAACAAAGAAACGGACAAACCAAGAAAGAAGCGGAGAAACGAAGAAAGAAACGGAGAAACGAAAAAAGAAACGAAGAAACGAAGAAATAAACGGAGAAACGAACAAGGAAACGGAGAAACGAAGAAATAAATGGAGAAACGAAGAAATAAACGGAGAAACGAAGAAAGAAACGGAGAAACAAAGAAAGAAACAGAGTAACGAACAAAGAAACGGAGAAACGAACAAAGAACCGGAGAAACGAACAAAGAAACGGAGAAACGAACAAAGAAACGGACAAACCAAGAAAGAAACGGAGAAACGAAGAAAGAAACGGAGAGACGAACAAAGAAACGGAGAAACGAACAAAGAAACTGAGAAACGGTGAAATAAATGGAGAAACGAAGAAATAAACGGAGAAACGAACAAGGAAACGGAGAAACGAAGAAAGAAACGGAGAAACGAAGAAAGAAACGAAGAAACGAACAAGCAAACGGAGAAACGAACAAAGAGACAGAGAAACGATCACAGAAACAGAGAAACGAAGAAAGAAACAGAGAAACAAAGAAAGAAACGGAGAAATAAATGGAGAAACGAAAATATAAACGGAGAAACGAACAAAGAAACGGAGTAACGAACAAAGAAACGGAGAAACGAAGAAAGAAACGGAGAAACGAAGAAAGAAAGGAAGAAAGAAACGGAGAAACGAACAAAAAAACGGAGAAATGAACAAAGAAATGGAGAAACGAACATAGAAATGGAGATACGAAGACAGAAACGGAGAAACGGAGAAATAAATGGAGAAACGAAGAAATAAACGGAGAAACGAAGAAAGAAACGGAGAAACAAAGAAAGAAACAGAGTAACGAACAATGAAACGGAGAAACGAAGAAAGAAACGGAGAAAGGAAGAAAGAAACGAAGAAACGAACAAGCAAACGGAGAAACGAACAAAGAGACAGAGAAACGAACATAGAAATAGAGAAACGAAGAAAGAAACGGAGAAACGAAGAAAGAAACTGAGATACGAAGAAAGAAACGGAGAAAGGAACAAAGAAACGGAGAAACGAAGAAAGAAACGGAGAAACGGAGAAAGAAACGTAGAAACGAAGAAAGAAACAGAGTAACGAAGAAAGAAACGAAGAAACGAAGAAAGAAACGGAAAAACGAACAAAGAAACGGAGAAACGAAAAAAGAAACGGACAAACCAAGAATGAAACGGAGAAACGAAGAAAGAAACGGAGAAACGAAGAAAGAAACGGAGAGACGAAGAAAGAAACGGAGATGCAAAGAAAGAAACGGAGAAACGAACAAAGAAACGGAGAAACGAAGAAAGAAACGGAGAAAGGAAGAAAGAAACGAAGAAACGAACAAGCAAACGGAGAAACGAACAAAGAGACAGAGAAACGAACAAAGAAATAGAGAAACGAAGAAAGAAACGGAGAAACGAAGAAAGAAACTGAGATACGAAGAAAGAAACGGAGAAAGGAACAAAGAAACGGAGAAACGAACAAAGAACCGGAGAAACGAACAAAGAAACGGAGAAACGAACAAAGAAACGGAGAAACGAACGAAGAAACGGAGAAACGAACAAAAAAACGGAGAAACGAACAAAGAAATGGAGAAACGAACATAGAAATGGAGATACGAAGACAGAAACGGAGAAACGGAGAAATAAATGGAGAAACGAAGAAATAAACGGAGAAACGAAGAAAGAAACGGAGATGCAAAGAAAGAAACGGAGAAACGAACAAAGAAACGGAGAAACGAAGAAAGAAACGGAGAAAGAAACGGAGAAAGGAAGAAAGAAACGAAGAAACGAACAAGCAAACGGAGAAACAAACAAAGAGACAGAGAAACGAACATAGAAATAGAGAAACGAAGAAAGAAACGGAGAAACGAAGAAAGAAACTGAGATACGAAGAAAGAAACGGAGAATCGAAGAAAGAAACGGAGAAACGAACAAAGAAACGGAGAAACGAAGAAAGAAACGGAGAAACGAAGAAATAAACGGAGAAACGAAGAAATAAACGGAGAAACGGAGAAGCGAAAAAGGAAGCGGGGAAACGAAGAAAGAAACGGAGAAACGAAGAAAGAAATGGAGAAACGAAGAAAGAAACGGAGAAACGAAGAAAGAAACGGAGATACGAAGAAAGCAACGGAGTAACGAACAAAGAAACGGGGAAACGAAGAAAGAAACGGAGAAACGAAGAAAGAAAGGAAGAAAGAAACGGAGAAACGAAGAAAGAAAGGAAGAAAGAAACGGAGAAACGAAGAAAGAAACGGAGAAACGAACAAAGAAACGGAGAAACGAACAAAGAAACGGAGAAACGAACAAAGAAACGGAGAAACGAACAAAGAAACGGAGAAACGAATAAAGAAACGGAGAATCGAAGAAAGAAACGGAGTAACGAAGAAAGAAATGAAGAAACGAAGAAGAAACGGAGAAATAAATGGAGAAACGAAGAAATAAAGAAAGATACGGAGAAACGAACAAAGAAACGCAGAAACGAACAAAGAAACGGAGAAACGAAGAATGAAACGGAGAAACGAAGAAAGAAACGGAGAAATAAATGGAGAAACGAAGATATAAACGGAGAAACGAACAAAGAAACGGAGAAACGAACAAAGAAACGGTGAAACGAAGAAAGAAACGAAGAAACGAAGAAAGAAACGGAGAAACGGAGAAATAAATGGTAAAACGAAGAAATGAACGGAGAAACGAAGAAAGAAACGGAGAAACGAAGAAACAAATGGAGAAACGAAGAAATAAACGGAGAAACGAAGAAAGAAACGAACAAACGGAGAAACGGAGAAACGGAGAAAGAAACGGAGAAACGAAGAAAGATACGGAGAAACGAACAATGAAACGCAGAAACGAAGAATGAAACGGAGAAACGAAGAAATAAACGGAGAAATGAAGAAAGAAACGGAGAAACGAAGACAGAAACGGAGAAACGAAGAAAGAAACGGGGAAACGAACAATGAAACGGAGAAACGAAGAAAGAAACGGAGAAAGGAAGAAAGAAACGAAGAAACGAACAAGCAAACGGAGAAACGAACAAAGAAACGAGAAACGAACAAAGAAACGGACAAACCAAGAAAGAAGCGGAGAAACGAAGAAAGAAACGGAGAAACGAAAAAAGAAACGAAGAAACGAAGAAATAAACGGAGAAACGAACAAGGAAACGGAGAAACGAAGAAATAAATGGAGAAACGAAGAAATAAACGGAGAAACGAAGAAAGAAACGGAGAAACAAAGAAAGAAACAGAGTAACGAACAAAGAAACGGAGAAACGAACAAAGAACCGGAGAAACGAACAAAGAAACGGAGAAACGAACAAAGAAACGGACAAACCAAGAAAGAAACGGAGAAACGAAGAAAGAAACGGAGAGACGAACAAAGAAACGGAGAAACGAACAAAGAAACTGAGAAACGGTGAAATAAATGGAGAAACGAAGAAATAAACGGAGAAACGAACAAGGAAACGGAGAAACGAAGAAAGAAACGGAGAAACGAAGAAAGAAACGAAGAAACGAACAAGCAAACGGAGAAACGAACAAAGAGACAGAGAAACGATCACAGAAACAGAGAAACGAAGAAAGAAACAGAGAAACAAAGAAAGAAACGGAGAAATAAATGGAGAAACGAAAATATAAACGGAGAAACGAACAAAGAAACGGAGTAACGAACAAAGAAACGGAGAAACGAAGAAAGAAACGGAGAAACGAAGAAAGAAAGGAAGAAAGAAACGGAGAAACGAACAAAAAAACGGAGAAATGAACAAAGAAATGGAGAAACGAACATAGAAATGGAGATACGAAGACAGAAACGGAGAAACGGAGAAATAAATGGAGAAACGAAGAAATAAACGGAGAAACGAAGAAAGAAACGGAGAAACAAAGAAAGAAACAGAGTAACGAACAATGAAACGGAGAAACGAAGAAAGAAACGGAGAAAGGAAGAAAGAAACGAAGAAACGAACAAGCAAACGGAGAAACGAACAAAGAGACAGAGAAACGAACATAGAAATAGAGAAACGAAGAAAGAAACGGAGAAACGAAGAAAGAAACTGAGATACGAAGAAAGAAACGGAGAAAGGAACAAAGAAACGGAGAAACGAAGAAAGAAACGGAGAAACGGAGAAAGAAACGTAGAAACGAAGAAAGAAACAGAGTAACGAAGAAAGAAACGAAGAAACGAAGAAAGAAACGGAAAAACGAACAAAGAAACGGAGAAACGAAAAAAGAAACGGACAAACCAAGAATGAAACGGAGAAACGAAGAAAGAAACGGAGAAACGAAGAAAGAAACGGAGAGACGAAGAAAGAAACGGAGATGCAAAGAAAGAAACGGAGAAACGAACAAAGAAACGGAGAAACGAAGAAAGAAACGGAGAAAGGAAGAAAGAAACGAAGAAACGAACAAGCAAACGGAGAAACGAACAAAGAGACAGAGAAACGAACAAAGAAATAGAGAAACGAAGAAAGAAACGGAGAAACGAAGAAAGAAACTGAGATACGAAGAAAGAAACGGAGAAAGGAACAAAGAAACGGAGAAACGAAGAAAGAAATGGAGAAACGAACAAAGAAACGGTCAAACCAAGAAAGAAACGGAGAAACGAAGAAAGAAACGGAGAAACGAAGAAAGAAACGGAGAGACGAACAAAGAAACGGAGAAACGAACAAAGAAACTGAGAAACGGTGAAATAAATGGTGAAACGAAGAAATAAACGGAGAAACGAACAAGGAAACGGAGAAACGAAGAAAGAAACGGAGAAACGAAGAAAGAAACGGAGTAACGAAGAAAGAAACGGAAAAACGAACAAAGAAACGGAGAAACGAACAAAGAAACGGACAAACCAAGAAAGAAACGGAGAAACGAAGAAAGAAACGGAGAAACGAAGAAAGAAACGGAGAGACGAACAAAGAAACGGAGAAACGAACAAAGAAACTGAGAAACGGTGAAATAAATGGAGAAACGAAGAAATAAACGGAGAAACGAACAAGGAAACGGAGAAACGAAGAAAGAAACGGAGAAACGAAGAAAGAAACGGAGTAACGAAGAAAGAAGCGATGAAACGCAGGAAGAAACGGAGAAAAGAGAAAGAAACGGAGAAAGGAACAAAGAAACGGAGAAACGAAGAAAGAAACGGAGAAACGAAAAAAGAAACGAAGAAACGAAGAAATAAACGGAGAAACGAACAAGGAAACGGAGAAACGAAGAAAGAAACGGAGAAACGAACAAAGAAACGGAGAAACGAAGAAATAAATGGAGAAACGAACAAGGAAACGGAGAAACGAAGAAATAAATGGAGAAGCGAAGAAATAAACGGAGAGTCCAAGAAAGAAACGGAGAAACAAAGAAAAAAACGGAGAAACGAACAAAGAAACGGAGAAACGAACAAAGAAACGGAGAAACGAACAAAGAAACGGAGAAACGAACAAAGAAACGGAGAAACGAACAATGAAACGGAGAAACGAAAATAGAAACGGAGAAACGAAGAAAGAAACGGAGAATCGGAGAAATAAATGGAGAAACGAAGAATTAAACCGAGAAACGGAGATAGAAACGGAGAAACGATCAATGAAACGGAGAAACGAACAAAGAAACGGAGAAACGAACAAAGAAACGGAGAAACGAAGGAAGAAACCGAGAAACGGAGAAAGACACGGAGAAACGGAGAAATAAATGGAGAAACGAAGAAATAAACGGAGAAACGAAGAAAGAAACGGAGAAACGAAGAAAGAAACGGAGAAACGAGGAACGAAACGGAGTAACGAAGAAAGAAGCGAAGAAACGAACAGCGAAACGGAGAAACGAACAAAGAAACGGAGAAACGAACAAAGAAACGGAGAAACGAAGAAACAAACGGAGAAGCGAAGAAAGAAACGGAGAGACGAACAAAGAAACGGAGAAACGAACAAAGAAACGGAGAAACGGTGAAACAAATGGAGAAACGAAGAAATAAACGGAGAAACGAACAAGGAAACGGAGAAACGAAGAAAGAAACGGAGAAACGAAGAAAGAAACGAAGACACGAACAAAGAAACGGAGAAACGAACAAAGAAACGGAGAAACGAAGAAAGAAACGGAGAGACGAAGAAAGAAGCGATGAAACGCAGGAAGAAACGGAGAAACGAGAAAGAAACGGAGAAAGGAACAAAGAAACGGAGAAACGAAGAAAGAAACGGAGAAACGAACAATGAAACGGAGAAACGAACAAAGAAACGGAGAAACGAAGAAAGAAATGGAGAAACGGAGAAATAAATGGAGAAACGAAGAAATAAATGGAGAAACGAAGAAAGAAACGGAGAAAGGAAGAAAGAAACGAAGAAACGAAGATAGAAACGGAGAGACGGACAAAGAAACGGAGAAACGAACAAAGAAACGCAGGAACGAAGAAATAAACGGAGAAACGAACAAGGAAACGGAGAAACGAAGAAAGAAACGGAGAAACGAAGAAAGAAACGGAGTAACGAAGAAAGAAGCGATGAAACGCAGGAAGAAACGGAGAAAAGAGAAAGAAACGGAGAAAGGAACAAAGAAACGGAGAAACGAAGAAAGAAACGGAGAAACGAAAAAAGAAACGAAGAAACGAAGAAATAAACGGAGAAACGAACAAGGAAACGGAGAAACGAAGAAAGAAACGGAGAAACGAACAAAGAAACGGAGAAACGAAGAAATAAATGGAGAAACGAACAAGGAAACGGAGAAACGAAGAAATAAATGGAGAAGCGAAGAAATAAACGGAGAGTCCAAGAAAGAAACGGAGAAACAAAGAAAAAAACGGAGAAACGAACAAAGAAACGGAGAAACGAACAAAGAAACGGAGAAACGAACAAAGAAACGGAGAAACGAACAAAGAAACGGAGAAACGAACAATGAAACGGAGAAACGAAAATAGAAACGGAGAAACGAAGAAAGAAACGGAGAATCGGAGAAATAAATGGAGAAACGAAGAATTAAACCGAGAAACGGAGATAGAAACGGAGAAACGATCAATGAAACGGAGAAACGAACAAAGAAACGGAGAAACGAACAAAGAAACGGAGAAACGAAGGAAGAAACCGAGAAACGGAGAAAGACACGGAGAAACGGAGAAATAAATGGAGAAACGAAGAAATAAACGGAGAAACGAAGAAAGAAACGGAGAAACGAAGAAAGAAACGGAGAAACGAGGAACGAAACGGAGTAACGAAGAAAGAAGCGAAGAAACGAACAGCGAAACGGAGAAACGAACAAAGAAACGGAGAAACGAACAAAGAAACGGAGAAACGAAGAAACAAACGGAGAAGCGAAGAAAGAAACGGAGAGACGAACAAAGAAACGGAGAAACGAACAAAGAAACGGAGAAACGGTGAAACAAATGGAGAAACGAAGAAATAAACGGAGAAACGAACAAGGAAACGGAGAAACGAAGAAAGAAACGGAGAAACGAAGAAAGAAACGAAGACACGAACAAAGAAACGGAGAAACGAACAAAGAAACGGAGAAACGAAGAAAGAAACGGAGAGACGAAGAAAGAAGCGATGAAACGCAGGAAGAAACGGAGAAACGAGAAAGAAACGGAGAAAGGAACAAAGAAACGGAGAAACGAAGAAAGAAACGGAGAAACGAACAATGAAACGGAGAAACGAACAAAGAAACGGAGAAACGAAGAAAGAAATGGAGAAACGGAGAAATAAATGGAGAAACGAAGAAATAAATGGAGAAACGAAGAAAGAAACGGAGAAAGGAAGAAAGAAACGAAGAAACGAAGATAGAAACGGAGAGACGGACAAAGAAACGGAGAAACGAACAAAGAAACGCAGGAACGGTGAAATAAATGGAGAAACGAAGAAATAAACGGAGAAACGAAGAAAGAAACGGAGAAAGCAAGAAAGAAACTAAGAAACGGAGAAATAAATGGAGAAACTAAGAAATAAACGTAGAAACGAAGAAAGAAACGGAGTAACGAGGAAAGAAACGGAGTAACGAAGAAAGAAACGAAGAAGCGTAGAAAGAAACGGAGAAACGAAGAAAGAAACGGAGAAACGGAGAAATAAATGGAGAAACGAAGAAATAAACGGAGAAACGAAGAAAGAAACGGAGAAACGAAGAAAGAAACGGAGAAACAAAGAAAGAAAAGGAGAAACGAACAAAGAAACGGAGAAACGAACAAAGAAACGGAGAAAGAAACGGAGAAAGGAAGAAAGAAACGAAGAAACGAACAAGCAAACGGAGAAACGAACAAAGAAACAGAGAAACGAACAAAGAAATAGAGAAACGAAGAAAGAAACGAAGAAACGAAGAAAGAAACTGAGATACGAAGAAAGAAACGGAGAAAGGAACAAAGAATCGGAGAAACGAAGAAAGAAACGGAGAAACGGAGAAATAAATGTAGAAATGAAGAAATAAACGGAGAAACGAAGAAAGAAACGTAGAAACGAAGAAAGAAACGGAGTAACGAAGAAAGAAACGAAGAAACGAACAAAGAAACGGAGAAACGAACAAAGAAACGGAGAAACGAACAAAGAAACGGACAAACCAAGAATGAAACGGAGAAACGAAGAAAGAAACGGAGAAACGAAGAAAGAAACGGAGAGACGAACAAAGAAACGGAGAAACGAACAAAGAAACTGAGAAACGGTGAAATAAATGGAGAAACGAAGAAATAAACGGAGAAACGAACAAGGAAACGGAGAAACGAAGAAAGAAACGGAGAAACGAAGAAAGAAACGGAGAAACGAAGATAGAAACGGAGAAACGAAGAAAGAAACCGAGATACGAAGAAAGAAACGGAGAAAGGAACAAAGAAACGGAGAAACGAAGAAAGAAACGGAGAAATGAAGAAAGAAACGGAGTAACGAAGAAAGAAACGATGAAACGCAGAAAGAAACGGAGAAACGAACAAAGAAACGGAGAAACGAAGAAAGAAACTGAGAAACGAAGAAAGAAACGGAGAAACGAGGATAGAAACGGAGAAACGAAGAATGAAACGGAAATACGAAGAAAGAAACGGAGAAAGGAACAAAGAAACGGAGAAACGAAGAAAGAAACGGAGAAACGGAGAAATAAATGTAGAAACGAAGAAATAAACGGAGAAACGAAGAAGGAAACGGAGAAACAACGAAAGAAACGGAGAAACCAACAAAGAAACGGAGAAATGAAGAAAGAAACGAAGAAACGAAGAAAGAAACGGAGAATGGGAGAAATAAATGGAGAACCGAAGAAATAAACGGAGAAACGAAGAAAGAAACGGAGAAACAAAGAAAGAAACGGAGAAACGAACACAGAAACGGAGAAATGAAGAAAGAAACGGAGAAACGAACAAAGAAACGGAGAAACGAAGAAAGAAACGGAGAAACGAAGAAAGAAACGGAGAAACGAAGAAAGAAACGGAGAAACGAAGAAAGAAACGGAGAAACGAAGAAAGAAACGGAGAAACGAAGAAAGAAACGGAGGAACGGTGAAATAAATGGAGAAACGAAGAAATAAACGGAGAAACGAAGAAAGAAACGGAGAAAGCAAGAAAGAAACGAAGAAACGGAGAAATAAATGGAGAAACTAAGAAATAAACGTAGAAACGAAGAAAGAAACGGAGAAACAAGGAAAGAAACGGAGAAACGAAGAAAGAAACGGAGAGCGAAGAAGGAAACGGAGAAACGAAGATAGAAACGGAGAAACGAAGAAAGAAACGGAGATACGAAGAAAGAAACGTAGAAAGGAACAAAGAAACGGAGAAACGAAGAAAGAAACTGAGAAACGAAGAAATAAACGGAGAAACGAACAAGGAAACGGAGAAACGAAGAAAGAAACGGAGAAACGAAGAAAGAAACGGAGAAACAAGGAAAGAAACGGAGAAACGAAGAAAGAAACGGAGAACGAAGAAGGAAACGGAGAAACGAAGATAGAAACGGAGAAACGAAGAAAGAAACGGAGATACGAAGAAAGAAACGTAGAAAGGAACAAAGAAACGGAGAAACGAAGAAAGAAACGGAGAAACGAAGAAATAAACGGTGAAACGAACAAGGAAACGGAGAAACGAAGAAAGAAACGGTGAAACGAAGAAAGAAACGGAGAAACGAAGATAGAAACGGAGAAACGAAGAAAGAAACGGAGATACGAAGAAAGAAACGGAGAAAGGAACAAAGAAACGGAGAAACGAAGAAAGAAACGGAGAAACGAAGAAAGAAACGGAGAAACGAAGAAAGAAACGGAGAAACGAAAAAAGAAACGAAGAAACGAAGAAATAAACGGAGAAACGAACAAGGAAACGGAGACACGAAGAAATAAATGGAGAACCGAAGAAATAAACGGAGAATCGAAGAAAGAAACGGAGAAACAAGGAAAGAAACGGAGAAACGAACAAAGAAACGGAGAAACGGACAAAGAACCGGAGAAACGAACAAAGAAACGGAGAAACGAACAAAGAAACGGAGAAACGAACAAAAAAACGGAGAAACGAACAAAGAAATGGAGAAACGAACATAGAAATGGAGATACGAAGACAGAAACGGAGAAATAAATGGAGAAACGAAGAAATAAACGGAGAAACGAAGAAAGAAACGGAGAAACAAAGAAAGAAACGGAGAAACGAACAAAGAAACGGAGAAACGGACAAAGAAACGGAGAAACGAACAAAGAAACGGAGAAACGAACACAGAAACGGAGATACGAAGACAGCAACGGAGAAACGGAGAAATAAATGGAGAAACGAAGAAAGAAACGGAGAGACGAAGAAAGAAACGGAGAAACGAAGAAAGAAACATAGAAACGAAGAACGAAACGGAGTAACGAAGAAAGAATCTAAGAAGCGAACAAAGAAACGGAGAAACGAACAAAGAAACGGAGAAATGAAGAAAGAAACGAAGAAACGAAGAAAGAAACGGAGAATCGGAGAAATAAATGGAGAAACGAAGAAACAAACGGAGAAAGCAAGAAAGAAACGAAGAAACGGAGAAATAAATGGAGAAACTAAGAAATAAACGTAGAAACGAAGAAAGAAACGGAGAAACGATCAATGAAACGGAGAAACGAACGAAGAAACGGAGGCACGAAGAAAGAAACGGAGAAACGGAGAAATAAATGGAGAAACGAAGAAATAAATGGAGAACCGAAGAAATAAACGGAGAAACGAAGAAAGAAACGGCGAAACAAAGGAAGAAACGGAGAAACGAACACAGAAACGGAGAAATGAAGAAAGAAACGACGAAACGAAGAAAGAAACGGAGAATCGGAGAAATGAATGGAGAAACGATGAAATAAAACGAGAAACTGAGAAAGAAACGGAGAAACGAACAATGAAACGGAGAAACGAACAAAGAAACGGAGAAACGAAGAAAGAAATGGAGAAACGGAGAAATAAATGGAGAAACGAAGAAATAAATGGAGAAACGAAGAAAGAAACGGAGAAAGGAAGAAAGAAACGAAGAAACGAACAAGCAAACGGAGAAACGAACAAAGAAACAGAGAAACGAACAAAGAAATAGAGAAACGAAAAAAGAAACGAAGAAAGAAACGGAGAAACGAAGAAAGTAACGGAGATACGAAGAAAGAAACGGAGAAAGGAACAAAGAAACGGTGAAACGAAGAAAGAAACTGAGAAACGGTGAAATAAATGGAGAAACGAAGAAATAAACGGAGAAACGAACAAGGAAACGGAGAAACGAAGAAAGAAACGGAGAAACGAAGAAAGAAACGGAGAAACGAAGATAGAAACGGAGAAACGAAGAAAGAGACGGAGATACGAAGAAAGAAACGGAGAAAGGAACAAAGAAACGGAGAAACGAAGAAAGAAACGGAGAAACGAAGAAAGAAACGGAGTAACGAAGAAAGAAACGATGAAACGCAGAAAGAAACGGAGAAACGAACAAAGAAACGGAGAAACGAAGAAAGAAACGGAGAAACGAAGAAATAAACGGAGAAACGAACAAGGAAACGGAGAAACGAAGAAATAAATGGAGAAGCGAAGAAATAAACGGAGAATCCAAGAAAGAAACGGAGAAAAAAAGAAAAAAACGGAGAAACGAACAAAGAAACGGAGAAACGAACAAAGAAACGGAGAAACGAACAAAGAAACGGAGAAACGAACAAAGAAACGGAGAAACGAACAAAGAAACGGAGAAACGAAAATAGAAACGGAGAAAAGAAGACAGAAACGGAGAATCGGAGAAGTAAATGGAGAAACGAAGAAATAAATGGAGAAACGAAGAAAGAAACGGAGAAACGAAGAAAGAAACGGAGAGACGAAGAAAGAAGCGATGAAACGCAGGAAGAAACGGAGAAACGAGAAAGAAACGGAGAAACGAGAAAGAAACGGAGAAAGGAACAAAGAAACGGAGAAACGAAGAAAGAAACTGAGAAACGAAGAAAGAAACGGAGAAACGAGGATAGAAACGGAGAAACGAAGAAAGAAACGGAAATACGAAGAAAGAAACGGAGAAAGGAACAAAGAAACGGAGAAACGAAGAAAGAAACGGAGAAACGGAGAAACGGAGAAATAAATGTAGAAACGAAGAAATAAACGGAGAAACGAAGAAGGAAACGGAGAAACAACGAAAGAAACGGAGAAACCAACAAAGAAACGGAGAAATGAAGAAAGAAACGAAGAAACGAAGAAAGAAACGGAGAATGGGAGAAATAAATGGAGAACCGAAGAAATAAACGGAGAAACGAAGAAAGAAACGGAGAAACAAAGAAAGAAACGGAGAAACGAACACAGAAACGGAGAAATGAAGAAAGAAACGGAGAAACGAACAAAGAAACGGAGAAACGAAGAAAGAAACGGAGAAACGAAGAAAGAAACGGAGAAACGAAGAAAGAAACGGAGAAACGAAGAAAGAAACGGAGAAACGAAGAAAGAAACGGAGAAACGAAGAAAGAAACGGAGGAACGGTGAAATAAATGGAGAAACGAAGAAATAAACGGAGAAACGAAGAAAGAAACGGAGAAAGCAAGAAAGAAACGAAGAAACGGAGAAATAAATGGAGAAACTAAGAAATAAACGTAGAAACGAAGAAAGAAACGGAGAAACAAGGAAAGAAACGGAGAAACGAAGAAAGAAACGGAGAACGAAGAAGGAAACGGAGAAACGAAGATAGAAACGGAGAAACGAAGAAAGAAACGGAGATACGAAGAAAGAAACGTAGAAAGGAACAAAGAAACGGAGAAACGAAGAAAGAAACTGAGAAACGAAGAAATAAACGGAGAAACGAACAAGGAAACGGAGAAACGAAGAAAGAAACGGAGAAACGAAGAAAGAAACGGAGAAACAAGGAAAGAAACGGAGAAACGAAGAAAGAAACGGAGAACGAAGAAGGAAACGGAGAAACGAAGATAGAAACGGAGAAACGAAGAAAGAAACGGAGATACGAAGAAAGAAACGTAGAAAGGAACAAAGAAACGGAGAAACGAAGAAAGAAACGGAGAAACGAAGAAATAAACGGTGAAACGAACAAGGAAACGGAGAAACGAAGAAAGAAACGGTGAAACGAAGAAAGAAACGGAGAAACGAAGATAGAAACGGAGAAACGAAGAAAGAAACGGAGATACGAAGAAAGAAACGGAGAAAGGAACAAAGAAACGGAGAAACGAAGAAAGAAACGGAGAAACGAAGAAAGAAACGGAGAAACGAAGAAAGAAACGGAGAAACGAAAAAAGAAACGAAGAAACGAAGAAATAAACGGAGAAACGAACAAGGAAACGGAGACACGAAGAAATAAATGGAGAACCGAAGAAATAAACGGAGAATCGAAGAAGGAAACGGAGAAACAAGGAAAGAAACGGAGAAACGAACAAAGAAACGGAGAAACGGACAAAGAACCGGAGAAACGAACAAAGAAACGGAGAAACGAACAAAGAAACGGAGAAACGAACAAAAAAACGGAGAAACGAACAAAGAAATGGAGAAACGAACATAGAAATGGAGATACGAAGACAGAAACGGAGAAATAAATGGAGAAACGAAGAAATAAACGGAGAAACGAAGAAAGAAACGGAGAAACAAAGAAAGAAACGGAGAAACGAACAAAGAAACGGAGAAACGGACAAAGAAACGGAGAAACGAACAAAGAAACGGAGAAACGAACACAGAAACGGAGATACGAAGACAGCAACGGAGAAACGGAGAAATAAATGGAGAAACGAAGAAAGAAACGGAGAGACGAAGAAAGAAACGGAGAAACGAAGAAAGAAACATAGAAACGAAGAACGAAACGGAGTAACGAAGAAAGAATCGAAGAAGCGAACAAAGAAACGGAGAAACGAACAAAGAAACGGAGAAATGAAGAAAGAAACGAAGAAACGAAGAAAGAAACGGAGAATCGGAGAAATAAATGGAGAAACGAAGAAATAAACCGAGAAACGGAGAAAGAAACGGAGAAACGATAAATGAAACGGAGAAACGAACAAAGAAACGGATGCACGAAGAAAGAAACAGAGAAACGGAGAAATAAATGGAGAAACGAAGAAATAAATGGAGAACCGAAGAAATAAACGGAGAAACGAAGAAAGAAACGGAGAAACAAAGAAAGAAACGGAGAAACGAACACAGAAACGGAGAAATGAAGAAAGAAACGAAGAAACGAAGAAAGAAACGGAGAATCGGAGAAATAAATGGAGAAACGAAGAAACAAACGGAGAAAGCAAGAAAGAAACGAAGAAACGGAGAAATAAATGGAGAAACTAAGAAATAAACGTAGAAACGAAGAAAGAAACGGAGAAACGATCAATGAAACGGAGAAACGAACGAAGAAACGGAGGCACGAAGAAAGAAACGGAGAAACGGAGAAATAAATGGAGAAACGAAGAAATAAATGGAGAACCGAAGAAATAAACGGAGAAACGAAGAAAGAAACGGCGAAACAAAGGAAGAAACGGAGAAACGAACACAGAAACGGAGAAATGAAGAAAGAAACGACGAAACGAAGAAAGAAACGGAGAATCGGAGAAATGAATGGAGAAACGATGAAATAAAACGAGAAACTGAGAAAGAAACGGAGAAACGAACAATGAAACGGAGAAACGAACAAAGAAACGGAGAAACGAAGAAAGAAATGGAGAAACGGAGAAATAAATGGAGAAACGGAGAAATAAATGGAGAAACGAAGAAAGAAACGGAGAAAGGAAGAAAGAAACGAAGAAACGAACAAGCAAACGGAGAAACGAACAAAGAAACAGAGAAACGAACAAAGAAATAGAGAAACGAAAAAAGAAACGAAGAAAGAAACGGAGAAACGAAGAAAGTAACGGAGATACGAAGAAAGAAACGGAGAAAGGAACAAAGAAACGGAGAAACGAAGAAAGAAACGGAAAAACGGGGAAATAAATGGAGTAACGAAGAAATAACGGAGAAACGAAGAAAGAAACGGAGAAACGAAGAAAGAAACGGAGTAACGAAGAAAGAAACGAAGAAGCGTAGAAAGAAACGGAGAAACGAAGAAAGAAACGGAGAAACGAACAATGAAACGGAGAAACGAACAGTGAAACGGAGAAACGAAGAAAGAAACGGAGAAACGAAGAAAGAAACGGAGAAACGAAGAAAGAAACGGAGAGACGAACAAAGAAACGGAGAAACGAACAAAGAAACGGGGGAACGGTGAAATAAATGGAGAAACGAAGAAATAAACGGAGAAACGAAGAAAGAAACGGAGAAAGCAAGAAAGAAACGAAGAAACGGAGAAATAAATGGAGAAACTAAGAAATAAACGTAGAAACGAAGAAAGAAACGGAGAAACGAGGAAAGAAACGGAGAAACGAAGAAAGAAACGGAGAACGAAGAAGGAAACGGAGAAACGAAGATAGAAACGGAGAAACGAAGAAAGAAACGGAGATACGAAGAAAGAAACGGAGAAAGGAACAATGAAACGGAGAAGCGAAGAAAGAAACGGAGAATCGGAGAAATAAATGGAGAAACGAAGAAATAAACGGAGAATCGAAGAAAGAAACGGAGAAACAAAGAAAAAAACGGAGAAACGAACAAAGAAACGGAGAAACGAACAAAGAAACGGAGAAACGAACAAAGAAACGGAGAAACGAACAAAGAAACGGAGAAACGAACAAAGAAACGGAGAAACGAAAATAGAAACGGAGAAAAGAAGACAGAAACGGAGAAACGGAGAAATAAATGGAGCAACGAAGAAATAAACGGAGAAACGAAGAAAGAAACGGAGAAACGAAGAAAGAAACGGAGAAACGAGGAAAGAAACGGAGAAACGAAGAAAGAAACGGATTAAAGAAGAAAGAAACGATGAAACGCATAAAGAAACGGAGAAACGAACAAAGAAACGGAGAAACGAAGAAAGAAACGGAGTAACGAAGAAAGAAACGAAGAAGCGTAGAAAGAAACGGAGAAACGAACAAAGAAACGGAGAAACGAAGAAAGAAACGGAGAAACGAAGAAAGAAACGGAGAAACGAAGAAAGAAACGGAGAAACGAAGAAAGAAACGGAGAGACGAACAAAGAAACGGAGAAACGAACAAAGAAACGGAGGAACGGTGAAATAAATGGAGAAACGAAGAAATAAACGGAGAAACGAAGAAAGAAACGGAGAAAGCAAGAAAGAAACGAAGAAACGGAGAAATAAATGGAGAAACTAAGAAATAAACGTAGAAACGAAGAAAGAAACGGAGAAACGAGGAAAGAAACGGAGAAACGAAGAAAGAAACGGAGAACGAAGAAGGAAACGGAGAAACGAAGATAGAAACGGAGAAACGAAGAAAGAAACGGAGATACGAAGAAAGAAACGGAGAAAGGAACAATGAAACGGAGAAGCGAAGAAAGAAACGGAGAAATGGAGAAATAACTGGAGAAACGAAGAAATAAACGGAGAAACGAGGAAAGAAACGGAGAAACAAAGAAAGAAACGGAGAAACGAACAAAGAAACGGAGAAATGAAGAACGAAACGAAGAAACTTAGAAAGAAACGGAGAATCGGAGAAATAAATGGAGAAACGAAGAAATAAACCGAGAAACGTAGAAACAAACGGAGAAACGATCAATGAACCGGAGAAACGAACAAAGAAACGGAGAAACGAAGGAAGAAACGGAGAAACGAAGAAATAAACGGAGAAACGAACACGGAAACTGAGAAACGAAGAAATAAATGGAGAAACGAAGAAATAAACGGAGAATCGAAGAATGAAACGGAGAAACAAAGAAAAAAACCGAGAAACGAACAAAGAAACGGAGAAACGAACAAAGAGACGGAGAAACGAACAAAGAAACGGAGAAACGAACAAAGAAACGGAGAAACGAACAAAGAAACGGAGAAACGAAAATAGAAACGGAGAAAAGAAGACAGAAACGGAGAAACGGAGAAATAAATGGAGGAACGAAGAAATAAACGGAGAAACGAAGAAAAAAACGGAGAAACGAAGAAAGAAACGGAGAAACGAACAAAGAAACGGAGAAACGAACAAAGAAACGGAGAAACGAAGAAAGAAACGGAGAAACGAACAAAGGAACGGAGAAACGAACAAAGAAACGGAGAAACGAACAAAGAGACGGAGAAACGGTGAAATAAATGGAGAAATGAAGAAATAAATGGAGAAACGAACAAGCAAACGGAGAAACGAAGAAAGAAACGGAGAAACGAAGAAAGGAATGAAGAAACGAAGAAAGAAACGAAGAAACGAAGAAAGAAACGGAGAAACGAACAAAGAAACGGAGAAGCGAAGGAAGAAACCGAGAGACGAAGAAAGAAACGGAGAAACGGGGAAACGAAGAAAGAAACGGAGAAACGAAGAAAGAAACGGAGAAAGCAAGAAAGAAATGAAGAAACCGAGAAATAAATGGAGAAACTAAGAAATAAACGTAGAAACGAAGAAAGAAACGGAGAAACGAGGAAAGAAACGGAGAAACGAAGAAAGAAACGGAGTAACGAAGAAAGAAACGATGAAACGCAGAAAGAAACGGATATACGAAGAAAGAAACGGAGAAAGGAACAAAGAAACGGAGAAACGAAGAAAGAAACGGAGAAACGGAGAAATAAGTGGAGAAACGAAGAAATAAACGGAGAAACGAAGAAAGAAACGGAGAAACGAAGAAAGAAACGTAGAAACGAAGAAAGATACGCAGAAACGGTGAAATAAATGGAGAAACGAAGAAATAAATGGAGAAACGAACAAGCAAACGGAGAAACGAAGAAAGAAACGGAGAAAGGAAGAAAGAAACGAAGAAACGAACAAGCAAACGGAGAAACGAACAAAGAAACAGAGAAACGAACATAGAAATAGAGAAACGAAGAAAGAAACGGAGAAACGAAGAGAGAAACGGAGAAACGAACAAAGAAACGGAGAAACGAACAAAGAAACGGAGAAACGAACAAAGAAACGGAGAAACGAAGAAAGATACGCAGAAACGAAGAAAGATACGCAGAAACTGTGAAATAAATGGAGAAACGAAGAAATAAACGGAGAAACGAAGAAAGAAACGGAGAAGCGAAGAAGGAAACGTAGAAACGAAGAAAGAAACGGAGTAACGAAGAAAGAAACGGAGAAACGAAGAAAGAAACGGAGAAACGAACAAAGAAACGGAGAAACGAACAAGGATACGCAGAAACGGTGAAACAAATTCAGAAACGAAGGAATAAATGGAGAAACGAACAAGCAAACGGAGAAACGAAGAAAGAAACGGAGAAACGAAGAAAGGAATGTAGAAACGAAGAAAGAAACGAAGAAACGAAGAAAGAAACGGAGTAAGGAAGAAAGAAACGATGAAACGCAGAAAGAAACGGAGAAACGAACAAAGAAACGGAGAAACGAAGAAAGAAACGGAGAAACGGAGAAATAAATGGAGAAACGAAGAAAGAAACGGAGAAGCGATGAGAGAAACGTAGAAACGAAGAAAGAAACGGAGTAACGAAGAAAGAAACAAAGAAACGGAGAAACGAACAAAGAAACGGAGAAACGAAGAAAGAAACGGAGAAACGAACAAAGTAATGGAGAAACGAAGAAAGAAACGGAGAGACGAACAAAGAAACGGAGTAACGAAGAAAGAAACGATGAAACGCATAAAGAAACGGAGAAACGAACAAAGAAACGGAGAAACGAAGAAAGAAACGGAGAAACGAAAAAAGAAACGGAGAAACGAGCAAAGAAACGGAGAAACGAACAAAGAAACGGAGAAACGAAGAAAGATACGCAGAAACGGTGAAATAAATGGAGAAACGAAGGAATAAATGGAGAAACGAACAAGCAAACGGAGAAACGAAGAAAGAAACGGAGAAACGAAGAAAGGAATGAAGAAACGAAGAAAGAAACGAAGAAAGAAACGGAGTAACGAAGAAAGAAACGATGAAACGCAGAAAGAAACGGAGAAACGAACAAAGAAACGGAGAAACGAAGAAAGAAACGGAGAAACGAAGAAATAAACGGTGAAACGAGGAAAGATACGCAGAAACGGTGAAATAAATGGAGAAACGAAGGAATAAATGGAGAAACGAACAAGCAAACGGAGAAACGAAGAAAGAAACGGAGAAACGAAGAAAGAAACGGAGAAACGGACAAAGAAACGGAGAAACGAACAAAGAAACGGAGAAACGAACACAGAAACGGAGATACGAAGACAGCAACGGAGAAACGGAGAAATAAATGGAGAAACGAAGAAAGAAACGGAGAGACGAAGAAAGAAACGGAGAAACGAAGAAAGAAACGGAGAAACGAAGAACGAAACGGAGTAACGAAGAAAGAATCGAAGAAGCGAACAAAGAAACGGAGAAACGAACAAAGAAACGGAGAAATGAAGAAAGAAACGAAGAAACGAAGAAAGAAACGGAGAATCGGAGAAATAAATGGAGAAACGAAGAAATAAATGGAGAACCGAAGAAATAAACGGAGAAACGAAGAAAGAAACGGAGAAACAAAGAAAGAAACGGAGAAACGAACACAGAAACGGAGAAATGAAGAAAGAAACGAAGAAACGAAGAAAGAAACGGAGAATCGGAGAAATAAATGGAGAAACGAAGAAACAAACGGAGAAAGCAAGAAAGAAACGAAGAAACGGAGAAATAAATGGAGAAAGTAAGAAATAAACGTAGAAACGAAGAAAGAAACGGAGAAACGATCAATGAAACGGAGAAACGAACGAAGAAACGGAGGCACGAAGAAAGAAACGGAGAAACGGAGAAATAAATGGAGAAACGAAGAAATAAATGGAGAACCGAAGAAATAAACGGAGAAACGAAGAAAGAAACGGAGAAACAAAGGAAGAAACGGAGAAACGAACACAGAAACGGAGAAATGAAGAAAGAAACGACGAAACGAAGAAAGAAACGGAGAATCGGAGAAATGAATGGAGAAACGAAGAAATAAAACGAGAAACTGAGAAAGAAACGGAGAAACGAACAATGAAACGGAGAAACGAACAAAGAAACGGAGAAACGAAGAAAGAAATGGAGAAACGGAGAAATAAATGGAGAAACGAAGAAATAAATGGAGAAACGAAGAAAGAAACGGAGAAAGGAAGAAAGAAACGAAGAAACGAACAAGCAAACGGAGAAACGAACAAAGAAACAGAGAAACGAACAAAGAAATAGAGAAACGAAAAAAGAAACGAAGAAAGAAACGGAGAAACGAAGAAAGTAACGGAGATACGAAGAAAGAAACGGAGAAAGGAATAAAGAAATGGAGAAACGAAGAAAGAAACGGAGAAACGGGGAAATAAATGGAGAAACGAAGAAATAACGGAGAAACGAAGAAAGAAACGGAGAAACGAAGAAAGAAACGGAGTAATGAAGAAAGAAACGAAGAAGCGTAGAAAGAAACGGAGAAACGAAGAAAGAAACGGAGAAACGAACAATGAAACGGAGAAACGAAGAAAGAAACGGAGAAACGAAGAAAGAAACGGAGAAACGAAGAAAGAAACGGAGAGACGAACAAAGAAACGGAGAAACGAACAAAGAAACGGAGGAACGGTGAAATAAATGGAGAAACGAAGAAATAAACGGAGAAACGAAGAAAGAAACGGAGAAAGCAAGAAAGAAACGAAGAAACGGAGAAATAAATGGAGAAACTAAGAAATAAACGTAGAAACAAAGAAAAAAACGGAGAAACGAACAAAGAAACGGAGAAACGAACAAAGAAACGGAGAAACGAACAAAGAAACGGAGAAACGAACAAAGAAACGGAGAAACGAACAAAGAAACGGAGAAACGAAAATAGAAACGGAGAAAAGAAGACAGAAACGGAGAAACGGAGAAATAAATGGAGGAACGAAGAAATAAACAGAGAAACGAAGAAAGAAACGGAGAAACGAAGAAAGAAACGGAGAAACGAGGAAAGAAACGGAGAAACGAAGAAAGAAACGGATTAACGAAGAAAGAAACGATGAAACGCATAAAGAAACGGAGAAACGAACAAAGAAACGGAGAAACGAAGAAAGAAACGGAGTAACGAAGAAAGAAACGAAGAAGCGTAGAAAGAAACGGAGAAACGAACAAAGAAACGGAGAAACGAAGAAAGAAACGGAGAAACGAAGAAAGAAACGGAGAAACGAAGAAAGAAACGGAGAAACGAAGAAAGAAACGGAGAGACGAACAAAGAAACGGAGAAACGAACAAAGAAACGGAGGAACGGTGAAATAAATGGAGAAACGAAGAAATAAACGGAGAAACGAGGAAAGAAACGGAGAAACGAAGAAAGAAACGGATTAACGAAGAAAGAAACGATGAAACGCATAAAGAAACGGAGAAACGAACAAAGAAACGGAGAAACGAAGAAAGAAACGGAGTAACGAAGAAAGAAACGAAGAAGCGTAGAAAGAAACGGAGAAACGAACAAAGAAACGGAGAAACGAAGAAAGAAACGGAGAAACGAAGAAAGAAACGGAGAAACGAAGAAATAAATGGAGAAACTAAGAAATAAACGTAGAAACGAAGAAAGAAACGGAGAAACGAGGAAAGAAACGGAGAAACGAAGAAAGAAACGGAGAACGAAGAAGGAAACGGAGAAACGAAGATAGAAACGGAGAAACGAAGAAAGAAACGGAGATACGAAGAAAGAAACGGAGAAAGGAACAATGAAACGGAGAAGCGAAGAAAGAAACGGAGAAATGGAGAAATAACTGGAGAAACGAAGAAATAAACGGAGAAACGAGGAAAGAAACGGAGAAACAAAGAAAGAAACGGAGAAACGAACAAAGAAACGGAGAAATGAAGAACGAAACGAAGAAACAAAGAAAGAAACGGAGAATCGGAGAAATAAATGGAGAAACGAAGAAATAAACCGAGAAACGTAGAAACAAACGGAGAAACGATCAATGAACCGGAGAAACGAACAAAGAAACGGAGAAACGAAGGAAGAAACGGAGAAACGAAGAAATAAACGGAGAAACGAACACGGAAACTGAGAAACGAAGAAATAAATGGAGAAACGAAGAAATAAACGGAGAATCGAAGAAAGAAACGGAGAAACAAAGAAAAAAACGGAGAAACGAACAAAGAAACGGAGAAACGAACAAAGAGACGGAGAAACGAACAAAGAAACGGAGAAACGAACAAAGAAACGGAGAAACGAACAAAGAAACGGAGAAACGAAAATAGAAACGGAGAAACGAAGATAGAAACGGAGAAACGAAGAAAGAAACGGAGATACGAAGAAAGAAACGGAGAAAGGAACAATGAAACGGAGAAGCGAAGAAAGAAACGGAGAATCGGAGAAATAAATGGAGAAACGAAGAAATAAACGGAGAATCGAAGAAAGAAACGGAGAAACAAAGAAAAAAACGGAGAAACGAACAAAGAAACGGAGAAACGAACAAAGAAACGGAGAAACGAACAAAGAAACGGAGAAACGAACAAAGAAACGGAGAAACGAACAAAGAAACGGAGAAACGAAAATAGAAACGGAGAAAAGAAGACAGAAACGGAGAAACGGAGAAATAAATGGAGGAACGAAGAAATAAACGGAGAAACGAAGAAAGAAACGGAGAAACGAAGAAAGAAACGGAGAAACGAGGAAAGAAACGGAGAAACGAAGAAAGAAACGGATTAACGAAGAAAGAAACGATGAAACGCATAAAGAAACGGAGAAACGAACAAAGAAACGGAGAAACGAAGAAAGAAACGGAGTAACGAAGAAAGAAACGAAGAAGCGTAGAAAGAAACGGAGAAACGAACAAAGAAACGGAGAAACGAAGAAAGAAACGGAGAAACGAAGAAAGAAACGGAGAAACGAAGAAAGAAACGGAGAAACGAAGAAAGAAACGGAGAGACGAACAAAGAAACGGAGAAACGAACAAAGAAACGGAGGAACGGTGAAATAAATGGAGAAACGAAGAAATAAACGGAGAAACGAAGAAAGAAACGGAGAAAGCAAGAAAGAAACGAAGAAACGGAGAAATAAATGGAGAAACTAAGAAATAAACGTAGAAACGAAGAAAGAAACGGAGAAACGAGGAAAGAAACGGAGAAACGAAGAAAGAAACGGAGAACGAAGAAGGAAACGGAGAAACGAAGATAGAAACGGAGAAACGAAGAAAGAAACGGAGATACGAAGAAAGAAACGGAGAAAGGAACAATGAAACGGAGAAGCGAAGAAAGAAACGGAGAAATGGAGAAATAACTGGAGAAACGAAGAAATAAACGGAGAAACGAGGAAAGAAACGGAGAAACAAAGAAAGAAACGGAGAAACGAACAAAGAAACGGAGAAATGAAGAACGAAACGAAGAAACGAAGAAAGAAACGGAGAATCGGAGAAATAAATGGAGAAACGAAGAAATAAACCGAGAAACGTAGAAACAAACGGAGAAACGATCAATCAACCGGAGAAACGAACAAAGAAACGGAGAAACGAAGGAAGAAACGGAGAAACGAAGAAATAAACGGAGAAACGAACACGGAAACTGAGAAACGAAGAAATAAATGGAGAAACGAAGAAATAAACGGAGAATCGAAGAAAGAAACGGAGAAACAAAGAAAAAAACGGAGAAACGAACAAAGAAACGGAGAAACGAACAAAGAGACGGAGAAACGAACAAAGAAACGGAGAAACGAACAAAGAAACGGAGAAACGAACAAAGAAACGGAGAAACGAAAATAGAAACGGAGAAAAGAAGACAGAAACGGAGAAACGGAGAAATAAATGGAGGAACGAAGAAATAAACGGAGAAACGAAGAAAGAAACGGAGAAACGAAGAAAGAAACGGAGAAACGAGGAAAGAAACGGAGAAACGAACAAAGAAACGGAGAAACGAACAAAGAAACGGAGAAACGAAGAAAGAAACGGAGAAACGAACAAAGGAACGGAGAAACGAACAAAGAAACGGAGAAAGGAACAAAGAGACGGAGAAACGGTGAAATAAATGGAGAAATGAAGAAATAAATGGAGAAACGAACAAGCAAACGGAGAAACGAAGAAAGAAACGGAGAAACGAAGAAAGGAATGAAGAAACGAAGAAAGAAACGAAGAAACGAAGAAAGAAACGGAGAAACGAACAAAGAAACGGAGAAGCGAAGGAAGAAACCGAGAGACGAAGAAAGAAACGGAGAAACGGGGAAACGAAGAAAGAAACGGAGAAACGAAGAAAGAAACGGAGAAAGCAAGAAAGAAATGAAGAAACCGAGAAATAAATGGAGAAACTAAGAAATAAACGTAGAAACGAAGAAAGAAACGTAGAAACGAGGAAAGAAACGGAGAAACGAAGAAAGAAACGGAGTAACGAAGAAAGAAACGATGAAACGCAGAAAGAAACGGAGAAACGAACAAAGAAACGGAGAGACGAAGAAAGGAACGGAGAAACGAACAAGGAAACGGAGAAACGAAGAAAGAAATGGAGAAACGAAGAAAAAAACGGAGAGACGAACAAAGAAACGGAGAAACGAACAAAGAAACGGAGGAACGGTGAAATAAATGGAGAAACGAAGAAATAAACGGAGAAACGAAGAAAGAAACGGAGACAGCAAGAAAGAAACGGAGAAACGAGCAAAGAAACGGAGAAATGAAGAACGAAACGAAGAAACGAAGAAAGAAACGGAGAATCGGAGAAATAAATGGAGAAACGAAGAAATAAACCGAGAAACGGAGAAACAAACGGAGAAACGATCAATGAAACGGAGAAACGACCAAAGAAACGGAGTAACGAAGAAAGAAACGGAGAAACGGAGAAATAAATGGAGAAACGAAGAAATAAATGGAGAAACTAAGAAATAAACGTAGAAACGAAGAAAGAAACGGAGAAACGAGGGAAGAAACGGAGAAACGAAGAAAGAAACGGAGAACGAAGAAGGAAACGGAGAAATGAAGATAGAAACGGAGAAACGAAGAAAGAAACGGAGATACGAAGAAAGAAACGTAGAAAGGAACAAAGAAACGGAGAAGCGAAGAGAGAAACGGAGAAACGGAGAAATAACTGGAGAAACGAAGAAATAAACGGAGAAACGAGGAAAGAAACGGAGAAACAAAGAAAGAAACGGAGAAACGAGCAAAGAAACGGAGAAATGAAGAACGAAACGAAGAAACGAAGAAAGAAACGGAGAATCGGAGAAATAAATGGAGAAACGAAGAAATAAACCGAGAAACTGAGAAAGAAACGGAGAAACCATCAATGAAACGGAGAAAGGAAGAAAGAAACGAAGAAACGAACAAGCAAACGGAGAAACGAACAAAGAAACAGAGAAACGAACATAGAAATAGAGAAACGAAGAAAGAAACGGAGAAACGAAGAAAGAAACGGCGAAACGAAGAAAGAAACGGATATACGAAGAAAGAAACGGAGAAAGGAACAAAGAAACGGAGAAACGAAGAAAGAAACGGAGAAACGGAGAAATAAATGGAGAAACGAAGAAATAAACGGAGAAACGAAGAAAGAAACGGAGAAACGAAGAAAGAAACGTAGAAACGAAGAAAGATACGCAGAAACGGTGAAATAAATGGAGAAACGAAGAAATAAATGGAGAAACGAACAAGCAAACGGAGAAACGAAGAAAGAAACGGAGAAAGGAAGAAAGAAACGAAGAAACGAACAAGCAAACGGAGAAACGAACAAAGAAACAGAGAAACGAACATAGAAATAGAGAAACGAAGAAAGAAACGGAGAAACGAAGAGAGAAACGGAGAAACGAACAAAGAAACGGAGAAACGAACAAAGAAACGGAGAAACGAACAAAGAAACGGAGAAACGAAGAAAGATACGCAGAAACTGTGAAATAAATGGAGAAACGAAGAAATAAACGGAGAAACGAAGAAAGAAACGGAGAAGCGAAGAAGGAAACGTAGAAACGAAGAAAGAAACGGAGTAACGAAGAAAGAAACGGAGAAACGAAGAAAGAAACGGAGAAACGAACAAAGAAACGGAGAAACGAACAAAGAAACGGAGAAACGAACAAGGATACGCAGAAACGGTGAAACAAATTCAGAAACGAAGGAATAAATGGAGAAACGAACAAGCAAACGGAGAAACGAAGAAAGAAACGGAGAAACGAAGAAAGGAATGTAGAAACGAAGAAAGAAACGAAGAAACGAAGAAAGAAACGGAGTAAGGAAGAAAGAAACGATGAAACGCAGAAAGAAACGGAGAAACGAACAAAGAAACGGAGAAACGAAGAAAGAAACGGAGAAACGGAGAAATAAATGGAGAAACGAAGAAATACACGGAGAAACGAAGAAAGAAACGGAGAAGCGATGAGAGAAACGTAGAAACGAAGAAAGAAACGGAGTAACGAAGAAAGAAACGAAGAAACGGAGAAACGAACAAAGAAACGGAGAAACGAAGAAAGAAACGGAGAAACGAACAAAGTAATGGAGAAACGAAGAAAGAAACGGAGAGACGAACAAAGAAACGGAGTAACGAAGAAAGAAACGATGAAACGCATAAAGAAACGGAGAAACGAACAAAGAAACGGAGAAACGAAGAAAGAAACGGAGAAACGAACAAAGAAACGGAGAAACGAGCAAAGAAACGGAGAAACGAACAAAGAAACGGAGAAACGAAGAAAGATACGCAGAAACGGTGAAATAAATGGAGAAACGAAGGAATAAATGGAGAAACGAACAAGCAAACGGAGAAACGAAGAAAGAAACGGAGAAACGAAGAAAGGAATGAAGAAACGAAGAAAGAAACGAAGAAAGAAACGGAGTAACGAAGAAAGAAACGATGAAACGCAGAAAGAAACGGAGAAACGAACAAAGAAACGGAGAAACGAAGAAAGAAACGGAGAAACGAAGAAATAAACGGAGAAACGAACAAAGCAACGGAGAAACGAACGAAGAAACGGAGAAACGAAGAAAGAAACGGAGTAACGAAGAAAGAAGCGATGAAACGCAGAAAGAAACGATGAAACGCAGAAAGAAACGGAGAAACGAACAAAGAAACGGAGAAACGAAGAAAGAAACGGAGAAACGAGGAAATAAACGGAGAAACGAGGAAAGAAACGGAGAAAGGAACAAAGAAACGGAGAAACGAAGAAAGAAACGGAGAAACGGAGAAATAAATGGAGAAACGAAGAAATAAACGGAGAAACGAAGAAAGAAACGGAAAACAAAGAAAGAAACGGAGAAGCGAACAAAGAAACGGAGAAATGAAGAAAGAAACGAAGAAACGAAGAAGGAAACGGAGAATCGGAGAAATAAATGGAGAAACGAAGAAATAAACCGATAAACGGAGAAAGAAACGGAGATACGATCAACGAAACGGAGAAACGAACAAAGAAACGGAGAAACGAAGAAAGAAACGGAGAAACGGAGAAATAAATGGAGAAACGAAGAAATAAATGGAGAAACGAAGAAATAAACGGAGAAACGAAGAAAGAAACGGAGAAACAAAGAAAGAAACGGAGAAAGAACACAGAAACGGAGAAATGAAGAAAGAAACGAAGAAACGAGAATCGGAGAAATAAATGGAGAAACGAAGAAATAAACCGAGAAACGGAGAAAGGAACGGAGAAACGATCAATGAAACGGAGAAACGAACAAAGAAACGGAGAAACGAAGAAAGAAACGGAGAAACGAAGAAAGAAACGGAGAAACGAAGAAAGAAACGGAGAGACGAACAAAGAAACGGAGAAACGAACAAAGAAACGGAGAAACGGTGAAATAAATGGAGAAACGAAGAAATAAACGGAGAAACGAACAAGGAAACGGAGAAACGAAGAAAGAAACGGAGAAACGATCAATGAAACGGAGAAACGAACAAAGAAACGGAGAAACGAAGAAAGAAACGGAGAAACGGGGAAATAAATGGAGAAACGAAGAAATAAACGGAGAAACGAACAAGGAAACGGAGAAACGAAGAAAGAAACGGAGAAACGAAGAAAGAAACGGAGAAACGAACAAAGAAACGGAGAAACCAATAACTACTATGGTCTAGGGCAAAAATACATATACCGTTGTAATCGGGCTAGTTTCTGCTTTCAGATGCAACAGGAATTTCTCGAGTTCGTCAATCCGTTCACGAGATATAGGAGTTTGAATTGAAGGAATGGTGGAGAAACCATCAAAATTTTCGCAATTCTGATGCTAGAAACGAATAACTGGAATGGCCTAGGGGAAAAATACACATACCTTTGTAATCGGGCGAGTTTCTACTTTCAGCTGCAACAGGAATTTCTCGATTTCCTCAATCCGTTCGCGAGATATAGGAGTTTGAAGTGAAGGAATGGTTGAAAACCCATCAAAATATTCGCAAGTCTGATACTCGAAACCAATAACTACAATGGCCTAGGGGAAAAATACACACACCGTTGTAATCGGGCGGGTTTCTACTTTCTGATGCAACAGGAATTTCTCGATTTCCTCAATCCGTTCGCGAGATATAGGAGTTTGAAGTGAAGGAATGGTTGAGAAATCATCAAAATTTTCGCAAGTCTGATACTCGAAACCAATAACTACAATGGCCTAGGGGAAAAATACACATACCGTTGTAATCGGGCGAGTTTCTACTTTCAGATGCCACAGGAATTCCTCGATTTCCTCAATCCGTTCGCGAGATATGGGAGTTTGAAGTTAAGAAATGGTTTAGAAACCATCAAAATTTCCGCAAGTCTGATACAGGGAACCAATAACTACAATGGCCTAGGGGAAAAATACACATACCGTAGTAATCGGGAGAGTTTCTACTTTCAGATGCAACAGAAATTTTTCGGATTCGTCAGTTCGTTCGCGAAATATCGGAGTTTGGAGTTAAGGGATGGTTGGGAAACCACCAAAATTTTCGCAATTCTGATGCTAGAAACGAGTAACTGGAATGGCCTAGGGGAAAAATACACATACCGTTGTAATCGGGCGAGTTTCTACATTCAGATGCAACAGCAATTTCTCGATTTCCTCAATCTATTCGCGAGATATGGGAGTTTGAAGTTAAGGAATGGTGGAGAAACCATCCAAATTTTCGCAAGTCTGGTACACGAAACCAGTAACTACTATGGCCTTGGGGAAAAATACAGATACCGTTGCAATCGGGCGAGTTTCTACTTTCAGATGCAACAGGAATTCCTCGATTTCCTCAATCCGTTCGCGAGATATAGGAGTTTGAATTGAAGGAATGGTGGAGAAACTATCAAAATTTTCGCAATTCTGATGCTAGAAACGAATAACTGGAATGGCCTAGGGGAAAAATACACATACCTTTGTAATCGGGCGAGTTTCTACTTTCAGCTGCAACAGGAATTTCTCGATTTCCTCAATCCGTTCGCGAGATATAGGAGTTTGAAGTGAAGGAATGGTTGAAAACCCATCAAAATACTCGCAAGTCTGATAATCGAAACCAATAACTATTATGGCCTAGGGGAAAAATACACACACCGTTCTAATCGGACGAGTTTCTACTTTCAGATGCAACAGGAATTTCTCGATTTCCTCAATCCGTTCGCGAGATATAGGAGTTTGAAGTGAAGGAATGGTTGAGAAGCCATTAAAATTTTCGCAAGTCTGATACTCGAAACCAATAACTGGAATGGACTAGGGGAAAAGTACACATACCGCTGTAATCGGGCGAGTTTCTGCTTTCAGATGCAACAGGAATTTCTCGATTTCTTCAATCCGTTCGCGAGATATGGTAGTTTGAAGTTAAGGAATGGTTGAGTAACCATTAAAATTTTCGCAAGTCTGATACTCGAAACCAATAACTGGAATGGACTAGGGGAAAAGTACACACACCATTGTAGTCGGGCGAGTTTCTGCCTTGAGATGTAACAGGAATTTCTCGAGTTCGTCAATCCGTTCGCGAGATATGGGAGTTTGAAGTTAAGGAGTGGTTGAGAGACGATTAAAATTTTCGCAATTCTGATGTTAGAAACGTATAACTAGAATGGCCCAGGGGAAAAATACACATACCGTTGTAATCGGACGAGTTTGTACTTTCAGATGCAACAGGAATTTCTCGAGTTCCTCAATCCGTGCGCGAGATATGCGAGTTTGAAGTTAAGGAATGGTTGAGAAGCCATTAAAATTTTCGCAAGTCTGATACTCGAAATCAATAACTACAATGGCCTAGGGGAAAAATTCACATACCGTTGAAATCGGGCGAGTTTGTACTTTCAGATGCAACCGGAATTTCTCGAGTCCGTCAATCCGCTCGCGAGATATGAGAGCTTGAAGTTAAGGAATGGTTGAGATACCATCTAAATTTTTGCATGTCTGATACTCGAAACCAATAACTGTAATGGCCTAGGGGAAATGTACACACACCATTGTAATCGGGCAAGTTTCTACTTCCAGATGCAACAGGAATTTCTCGAGTTCGTCAATCCGTTCGCGAGATATGGGAGTTTGAAGTTAAGGAATGGTTGAGAAACCATCAAAATTTTCACAAGCCTGATACTCGAAACCAATAACTGGAATGGCCTAGGGGAAAAGTACACACACCATTGTTATCGGGCAAGTTTCTAGTTTCAGATGCAACAGGAATTTCTCGAGTTCGTCAATCCGTTCGCGAGATATGGGAGCTTGAAGTTAAGGAATGGTTGAGAAACCATGAAAATCTTCGGAATCTGATACTCGAAACCATTAACTACTATTGTCTGGGGCATAAATACACATACCGTTGTAATCGGGCCAGTTTTTGCTTTCAGATGCAAAAGGAATTTCTCGAGTTCGTCGATCCGTTCGCGAGATATGCGAGTTTGAAATTAAGGAATGGTTGAGAAACCATCAAAATTTTCGGAATCTGATACTCGAAACCATTAACTACTATGGTCTAGGGCAAAAATACACATACCGTTGTAATGGGGCGAGGTTCTACTTTCAGATGCAACAGGAATTTCTCGATTTCCACAATCCGTTCGGGAGATATGGGAATTTGAAGTTAAGGAATGGTTTTGAAACCATCAAAATTTTCGCAAATCTGATACTCGAAACCAATAACTGGAATGGCCTAGGGGAAAAGTACACACACCATTGTAATCGGGCGAGTTTCTACTTTCAGATACAACAGGAATTTCTCGAGTTCGTCAATCCGTTCGCGAGATATGGGAGTTTGAAGTTAAGGAATGGTTGAGAAACCATCAAAATTTTCGCAAGTCTGATACTCGAAACCAATAACTGGAATGGCCTTGGGGAAAAGTATGTGGCGGCCCGTGCTCGAGCACGCCGCCAGACCGTCGCCTCTTGAGATAAACAAAACGCAGCAACGAAGCTGGCCACGAAAATTGTCAATCGTCGCCTGGCGATAAACGGGGCCCTAAAGAATGGTCGGAGAAAGGAGGGACGGGGACGAGCCCCGAGGAGCCAGTCTTCGACCGATCTTCGACCCGACCGACACGACCACGCGATACGACCGAATCCGCAATAAAGCCAGTGAACGAAAGAATTAGCGTACTTTCCTTTCTCCCGATTACCCACAAGTACACACACCATTGTAATCGGGCAAGTTTCTACTTTCAGATACAACAGGAATTTCTCGAGTTCGTCAATCCGTTCGCGAGATATGGGAGCTTGAAATTAAAGAATGGTTGAGAAGCCATCAAAATTTTCGCAAGTGTGATACTCGAAACCAATAACTACAATGGCCAAGGGGAAAAATACACATACTGTTGTAATCGGGCGAGTTTCTACTTCCAGATGCAACAGGAACTTCTAGATTTCCTCAATCCGTTCGCGAGATATGGGAATTTGAAGTTAAGGAATGGTTGAGAAACCATAAAAATTTTCGCGAGTCTGATACTCGAAATCAGTAACTACTATGGCCTAGGGCAAAAATACACATACCGTTGTAATCGGGCGAGTTTCTGCTTTCAGATGCAACAGGAATTTCTCGAGTTCGTCAATCCGTTCGCGAGATATGGGAGCCTGAAGTTAAGGAATGGTTGAGAAACCATCAAAATTTTCGCAAGTCTGATACTCGAAACCAATAACTGGAATGGCCTAGGGGAAAAGTACACATACCGTTGTAATCGGGCGAGTTACTACTATCAGACACAACAGGAATTTCTCGATTTCTTCAATCCGTTCGCGAGATATGGTAGCTTGAAGTTAAGGAATGGTTGAGTAACCATTAAAATATTCGCAAGTCTGATACTCGAAAAAAATAACTGGAATGGACTAGGGGAAAAGTACACACACCATTGTAGTCTGGCGAGTTTCTGCCTTCAGATGTAACAGGAATTTCTCGATTTCCTCAATCCGTTCGCGAGATATGGGAGTTTGAAGTTAAGGAATGATTGAGTAACCATTAAAATTTTCGCAAGTCTGATACTCGAAACCAATAACTGGAATGGACTAGGGGAAAAGTACACACACCATTGTAGTCGGGCGAGTTTCTGCCTTGAGATGCAACAGGAATTTCTCGAGTTCGTCAATCCGTTCGCGAGATATGGGAGTTTGAAGTTAAGGAATGGTTGAGAAACCATCAAAATTTTCGGAATCTGATACTCGAAAACAATAACTACAATGGCCTAGGGGTAAAATACACATACCGTTGTAATCGGGCGCGTTTCTACTTTCAGGCGCAACAGGAATTTTTCGGACTCATCAATCCGCTCGCGAGATATGGGAGTTTGGATTTAAGAAATGGTTGAGGGACCATAAAAATTTTCGCAATTCTGATGTTTGAAACGTATAACTAGAATGGCCTAGGGGAAAAATTCACATACCGTTGTAATCGGGCGAGTTTCTACTTCCAGATGCAAGCCGAATTTCTCGAGTTCGTCTATCCGCTCGCGAGATATGGGAGTTTGAAGTTAAGGAATGGTTGAGAAACCATTAAAATTTGCGGAATCTGATACTCGAAACCAATAACTACTATGGTCTAGGGCAAAAATACACATACCGTTGTAATCGGGCGAGTGTCTGCTTTCAGATTCAACAAGAATTACTCGAGTTCGTCAATCCGTTCGCGAGATATGGGAGTTTGAAATTAAGGAATGGTTGAGAAAAGATCAAAATTTTCGCAAGTCTGATACTCGAAACCAATAACTGGAATGGCCTTGGGGAAAAGTACACACACCATTGTAATCGGGCAAGTTTCTACTTTCAGATACAACAGGAATTTCTCGAGTTCGTCAATCCGTTCGCGAGATATGGGAGCTTGAAGTTAAGGAATGGTTGAGAAACCATCAAAATTTTCGGAAACTGATACTCGAAACCATTAACCACTATGGTCTAGGGCAAAAATACACATACCGTTGTAATGGGGCGAGGTTCTACTTTCAGATGCAACAGCAATTTCTCGATTTCCTCAATCCGTTCGGGAGAGATGGGAGTTTGAAATTAAGGAATGGTTGAGAAACCATCAAAATTTTCGGAATCTGATACTCGAAACAAATAACTACCATGGTCTAGGGCAAAAATACACATACCGTTGTAATCGGGCGAGTTTCTGCTTTCAGATGCAAGAGGAATTTCTCGAGTTCGTCAATCCGTTCGCGAGATATGGGGGTTTGAAGTTAAGGAATGGTTGAGAAACCATCAAAATTTTCGGAATCTGATACTCGAAACCAATAACTACTATGGTCTAGGGCAAAAATACACATACCGTTGTAATTGGGCGAGTTTCTGCTTTCAGATGCAACAGGAATTTCTCGAGTTCGTCAATGCTGTCGCGAGATATGCGAGTTTGAAATTAAAGAACGGTTGAGAAGCCATCAAAATTTTCGCAAGTGTGATACTCGAAACCAATAACTACAATGGCCAAGGGGAAAAATACACATACTGTTGTAATCGGGCGAGTTTCTACTTTCAGATGCAACAGGAACTTCTAGATTTCCTCAATCCGTTCGCGAGATATGGGAATTTGAAGTTAAGAAATGGTTGAGAAACCATCAAAATTTTCGCAAGTCTGATACTCGAAACCAATAACTGGAATGGCCTTGGGGAAAAGTACACACACCATTGTAATCGGGCAAGTTTCTACTTTCAGATACAACAGGAATTTCTCGAGTTCGTCAATCCGTTCGCGAGATATGGGAGCTTGAAATTAAAGAATGGTTGAGAAGCCAACAAAATTTTCGCAAGTGTGATACTCGAAACCAATAACTACAATGGCCAAGGGGAAAAATACACATACTGTTGTAATCGGGCGAGTTTCTACTTCCAGATGCAACAGGAACTTCTAGATTTCCTCAATCCGTTCGCGAGATATGGGAATTTGAAGTTAAGGAATGGTTGAGAAACCATAAAAATTTTCGCGAGTCTGATACTCGAAATCAGTAACTACTATGGCCTAGGGCAAAAATACACATACCGTTGTAATCGGGCGAGTTTCTGCTTTCAGATGCAACAGGAATTTCTCGAGTTCGTCAATCCGTTCGCGAGATATGGGAATTTGAAGTTAAGGAATGGTTGAGAAACCATAAAAATTTTCGCGAGTCTGATACTCGAAATCAGTAACTACTATGGCCTAGGGCAAAAATACACATACCGTTGTAATCGGGCGAGTTTCTGCTTTCAGATGCAACAGGAATTTCTCGAGTTCGTCAATCCGTTCGCGAGATATGGGAGCCTGAAGTTAAGGAATGGTTGAGAAACCATCAAAATTTTCGGAATCTGATACTCGAAACCATTAACTACTATTGTCTGGCGCAAAAATACACATACCGCTGTAATCGGGCGAGTTTCTGCTTTCAGATGCAACTGGAATTTCTCGAGTTCGTCAATCCGTTCGCGAGATATGGGAGTTTGAAGTTAAGGAATAGTTGAGAAACCATCACAATTTTCGCAAGTCTGATACTCGAAACCAATAACTGGAATGGCCTAGGGGAAAAGTACACAAACCGTTGTAATCGGGCGAGTTACTACTTTCAGACACAACAGGAATTTCTCGATTTCTTCAATCCGTTCGCGAGATATGGTAGCTTGAAGTTAAGGAATGGTTGAGTAACCATTAAAATTTTCGCAAGTCTGATACTCGAAACCAATAACTGGAATGGACTAGGGGAAAAGTACACACACCATTGTAGTCGGGCGAGTTTCTGCCTTGAGATGCAACAGGAATTTCTCGAGTTCGTCAATCCGTTCGCGAGATATGGGAGTTTGAAGTTGAGGAATGGTTGAGAAACCATCAAAATTTGCGGAATCTGATACTCGAAACCAATAACTACTATGGTCTAGGGCAAAAATACACATACCGTTGTAATCGGGCGAGTGTCTGCTTTCAGATTCAACAAGAATTACTCGAGTTCGTCAATCCGTTCGCGAGATATGGGAGTTTGAAATTAAGGAATGGTTGAGAAAAGATCAAAATTTTCGCAAGTCTGATACTCGAAACCAATAACTGGAATGGCCTTGGGGAAAAGTACACACACCATTGTAATCGGGCAAGTTTCTACTTTCAGATACAACAGGAATTTCTCGAGTTCGTCAATCCGTTCGCGCGATATGGGAGCTTGAAGTTAAGGAATGGTTGAGAAACCATCAAAATTTTCGGAAACTGATACTCGAAACCATTAACCACTATGGTCTAGGGCAAAAATACACATACCGTTGTAATGGGGCGAGGTTCTACTTTCAGATGCAACAGCAATTTCTCGATTTCCTCAATCCGTTCGGGAGAGATAGGAGTTTGAAATTAAGGAATGGTTGAGAAACCATCAAAATTTTCGGAATCCGATACTCGAAACCAATAACTACCATGGTCTAGGGCAAAAATACACATACCGTTGTAATCGGGCGAGTTTCTGCTTTCAGATGCAAGAGGAATTTCTCGAGTTCGTCAATCCGTTCGCGAGATATGGGGGTTTGAAGTTAAGGAATGGTTGAGAAACCATCAAAATTTTCGGAATCTGATACTCGAAACCAATAACTACTATGGTCTAGGGCAAAAATACACATACCGTTGTAATCGGGCGAGTTTCTGCTTTCAGATGCAACAGGAATTTCTCGAGTTCGTCAATCCTGTCGCGAGATATGCGAGTTTGAAATTAAAGAACGGTTGAGAAGCCATCAAAATTTTCGCAAGTGTGATACTCGAAACCAATAACTACAATGGCCAAGGGGAAAAATACACATACTGTTGTAATCGGGCGAGTTTCTACTTTCAGATGCAACAGGAATTTCTCGAGTTCGGCAATTCGTCCGCGAGATATAGGAGTTTGAAGTTAAGACATGGTTGATAAACCATCAAAATTTTCGCAAATCTGATACTCGAAACCAATAACTGGAATGGCCTAGGGGACAAGTACACACACCATTGTAATCAGGCGAGTTTCTACTTTCAGATACAACAGGAATTTCACGAGTTCGTCAATCCGTTCGCGAGATATGGTAGCTTGAAGTTAAGGAATGGTTGAGAAACCATCTAAATTTTCGCAAGTCTGATACTCGAAACCAATAACTATAATGGCCTAGGGGGAAAATTCAAATACCGTTGTAATCGGGCGAGCTCCTACTTTCAGGTGCAACAGGAATTTCTCGAGTTCGTCAATCCGCTCGCGAGATATGGGAGTTTGAAGTTAAGGAATGGATGAGAAACCATCAAAATTTTTGCAAGTCTGATCTTCGAAACCAATAACTACAATGGCCTGGGGGAAAAATTCACATACTGTTGTAATCGGGCGAGTTTCTACTTCCAGATGCAAGCCGAATTTCTCGAGTTCGTCTATCCGCTCGCGAGATATGGGAGTTTGAAGTTAAGGAATGGTTGAGAAACCATCAAAATTTGCGGAATCTGATACTCGAAACCAATAACTACTATGGTCTAGGGCAAAAATACACATACCGTTGTAATCGGGCGAGTTTCTGCTTTCAGATTCAACAGGAATTACTCGAGTTCGTCAATCCGTTCGCTAGATATGGGAGTTTTAAGTTCAGGAATGGTTGAGAAACGATCAAAATTTTCGCAAGTCTGAGACTCGAAACCAATAACTGGAATGGCCTTGGGGAAAAGTACACACACCATTGTAATCGGGCAAGATTCTACTTTCAGATACAACAGGAATTTCTCGAGTTCGTCAATCCGTTCGCGAGATATGGTAGCTTGAAGTTAAGGAATGGTTGAGAAACCATCTAAATTTTCGCAAGTCTGATACTCGAAACCAATAACTATAATGGCCTAGGGGGAAAATTCAAATACCGTTGTAATCGGGCGAGCTCCTACTTTCAGGTGCAACAGGAATTTCTCGAGTTCGTCAATCCGCTCGCGAGATATGAGAGTTTGAAGTTAAGGAATGGATGAGAAACCATCAAAATTTTTGCAAGTCTGATCTTCGAAACCAATAACTACAATGGCCTGGGGGAAAAATTCACATACCGTTGTAATCGGGCGAGTTTCTACTTCCAGATGCAAGCCGAATTTCTCGAGTTCGTCTATCCGCTCGCGAGATATGGGAGTTTGAAGTTAAGGAATGGTTGAGAAACCATCAAAATTTGCGGAATCTGATACTCGAAACCAATAACTACAATGGCCTAGGGGTAAAATACACATACCGTTGTAATCGGGCGCGTTTCTACTTTCAGGCGCAACAGGAATTTTTCGGATTCATCAATCCGCTCGCGAGATATGGGAGTTTGGATTTAAGAAATGGTTGAGAAACCATAAAAATTTTCGCAATTCTGATGTTTGAAACGTATAACTAGAATGCCCTAGGGGAAAAATTCACATACCGTTGTAATCGTGCGAGTTTCTACTTCCAGATGCAAGCCGAATTTCTCGAGTTCGTCTATCCGCTCGCGAGATATGGGAGTTTGAAGTTAAGGAATGGTTGAGAAACCATCAAAATTTGCGGAATCTGATACTCGAAACCAATAACTACTATGGTCTAGGGCAAAAATACACATACCGTTGTAATCGGGCGAGTGTCTGCTTTCAGATTCAACAAGGATTACTCGAGTTCGTCAATCCGTTCGCGAGATATGGGAGTTTGAAATTAAGGAATGGTTGAGAAAAGATCAAAATTTTCGCAAGTCTGAGACTCGAAACCAATAACTGGAATGGCCTTGGGGAAAAGTACACACACCATTGTAATCGGGCAAGATTCTACTTTCAGATACAACAGGAATTTCTCGAGTTCGTCAATCCGTTCGCGAGATATGGGAGCTTGAAGTTAAGGAATGGTTGAGAAACCATCAAAATTTTCGGAAACTGATACTCGAAACCATTAACCACTATGGTCTAGGGCAAAAATACACATACCGTTGTAATGGGGCGAGGTTCTACTTTCAGATGCAACAGCAATTTCTCGATTTCCTCAATCCGTTCGGGAGAGATAGGAGTTTGAAATTAAGGAATGGTTGAGAAACCATCAAAATTTTCGGAATCTGATACTCGAAACCAATAACTACCATGGTCTAGGGCAAAAATACACATACCGTTGTAATCGGGCGAGTTTCTGCTTTCAGATGCAAGAGGAATTTCTCGAGTTCGTCAATCCGTTCGCGAGATATGGGGGTTTGAAGTTAAGGAATGGTTGAGAAACCATCAAAATTTTCGGAATCTGATACTCGAAACCAATAACTACTATGGTCTAGGGCAAAAATACACATACCGTTGTAATCGGGCGAGTTTCTGCTTTCAGATGCAACAGGAATTTCTCGAGTTCGTCAATCCTGTCGCGAGATATGCGAGTTTGAAATTAAAGAACGGTTGAGAAGCCATCAAAATTTTCGCAAGTGTGATACTCGAAACCAATAACTACAATGGCCAAGGGGAAAAATTACACATACTGTTGTAATCGGGCGAGTTTCTACTTTCAGATGCAACAGGAATTTCTCGAGTTCGGCAATCCGTCCGCGAGATATAGGAGTTTGAAGTTAAGACATGGTTGATAAACCATCAAAATTTTCGCAAATCTGATACTCGAAACCAATAACTGGAATGGCCTAGGGGACAAGTACACACACCATTGTAATCAGGCGAGTTTCTACTTTCAGATACAACAGGAATTTCTCGAGTTCGTCAATCCGTTCGCGAGATATGGTAGCTTGAAGTTAAGGAATGGTTGAGAAACCATCTAAATTTTCGCAAGTCTGATACTCGAAACCAATAACTATAATGGCCTAGGGGGAAAATTCAAATACCGTTGTAATCGGGCGAGCTTCTACTTTCAGGTGCAACAGGAATTTCTCGAGTTCGTCAATCCGCTCGCGAGATATGGGAGTTTGAAGTTAAGGAATGGATGAGAAACCATCAAAATTTTTGCAAGTCTGATCTTCGAAACCAATAACTACAATGGCCTGGGGGAAAAATTCACATACTGTTGTAATCGGGCGAGTTTCTACTTCCAGATGCAAGCCGAATTTCTCGAGTTCGTCTATCCGCTCGCGAGATATGGGAGTTTGAAGTTAAGGAATGGTTGAGAAACCATCAAAATTTGCGGAATCTGATACTCGAAACCAATAACTACTATGGTCTAGGGCAAAAATACACATACCGTTGTAATCGGGCGAGTTTCTGCTTTCAGATTCAACAGGAATTACTCGAGTTCGTCAATCCGTTCGCTAGATATGGGAGTTTTAAGTTCAGGAATGGTTGAGAAACGATCAAAATTTTCGCAAGTCTGATACTGGAAACCAATAACTGGAATGGCCTTGGGGAAAAGTTCACACACCGTTGTAATCGGGCAAGTTTCTACTTTCCGATGCAACAGGTATTTCTCGAGTTCGTCAATCCGTTCGCGAGATATGGGAGTTTGAGGTTAAAGAATGGTTGAGAAACCATCAAAATATTCGGAATCTGTTACTCGGAACCATTAACTACTATGGTCTAGGGCAAAAATACACATAGCATTGTAATCGGGCGAGTTTCTGCTTTCAGATGCAACAGGAATATCTCGAGTTCGTCTATCCGTTCGCGAGATATGCGAGTTTGAAACTAAGGAATGGTTGAGAAACCATCAAAATTTTCGCAAGTCTGATACTCGAAACCAATAACTACAATGGCCTAGGGGAAAAGTACACACACCATTGTAATCGGGAGAGTTTATACTTTCAGATGCAACAGGAATTTCTCGAGTTCGTCAATCCGTTCGCGAGATATGGGCGTTTGAAGTTAAAGAATGATTGAGAAACCATCAAAATTTTCGGAATCTGATACTCGGAACCATTAACTACTATGGTCTAGGGCAAAAATACACATACCGTTGTAATCGGGCGAGTTTCTGCTTTCAGATTCAACAGGAATTACTCGTGTTCGTCAATCCGTTCGCTAGATATGGGAGTTTTAAGTTAAGGAATGGTTGAGAAACGATCAAAATTTTCGCAAGTCTGATACTGGAAACCAATAACTGGAATGGCCTTGGGGAAAGGTTCACAACACCGTTGTAATCGGGCAAGTTTCTACTTTCAGATTCAACAGGAATTACTCGAGTTCGTCAATCCGTTCGCGTGATATGAGAGTTTGAAGTTAAGGAATGGTTGAGAAACGATCAAAATTTTCGCAAGTCTAATACTCGAAACCAATAACTGGAATGGCCTTGGACAAAAGTACACACACCGTTGTAATCGGGCAAGTTTCTACTTTCAGATGCAACAGGAATTTCTCGATTTCGTCAATCCGTTCGCGAGATATGGGAGTTTCAAGTTAAAGAATGGTTGAGAAACCATCAAAATTTTCGGAATCTGATACTCGGAACCATTAACTACTATGGTCTAAGGCAAAAATACACATACCGTTGTAATCGGGCGAGTTTCTGCTTTCAGATGCAACAGGAATTTCTCGTGTTCGTCTATCCCTTCGCGAGATATGGGAGTTTGAAGTTAAGGAATGGTTGAGAAACAATCAAAGTTTTCGCAAGTCTGATACCCGAAAGCGATAACTACAGTGGGCTAGGGGAAAAATACATATACCGTTGTAATCGGGCGAGTTTCTGCTTTCAGATGCAACAGGAATTTCTCGAGTTTGTCAATCCGTTCGCGAGATATGGGAGTTTGAAGTTAAGGAACGGTTGAGAAACGATCAAAATTTTTGCAAGTCTGATCTTCGAAACCAATAACTGGAATGGCCATGGGGAAAAGTTCACACACCGTTGTAATCGGGCAAGTTTCTACTTTCAGATGCAACAGGTACCTCTCGAGTTCGTCAATCCGTTCGCGAGATATGGGAGTTTGAAGTTAAAGAATGGTTGAGAAACCATCAAAATTTTCGGAATCTGATACTCGGAACCAATAACTATTATGGTCTAGGGCAAAAATACACATACCGTTGTAATTGGGCGAGTGTCTGCTTTCAGATTCAAAAGGAATTACTCGAGTTCGTCAATCCGTTCGCGAGATATGGGAGTTTGAAGTTAAGGAATGGTTGAGAAACGATCAAAATTTTCGCAAGTCTCATACTCGAAACCAATAACTGGAATGGCCTTGGAGAAAAGTACACACACCGTTGTAATCGGGCAAGTTTCTACTTTCAGATGCAACAGGAATTTCTCGAGTTCGTCAATCCGTTCGCGAGATATGCGAGTTTGAAGGTAAAGAATGGTTGAGAAACCATCAAAATTTTCGGAATCTGATACTCGGAACCATTAACTACTATGGTCTAGGGCAAAAATACACATACCGTTGTAATCGGGCGAGTTTCTGTTTCAGATGCAACAGGAATTTCTCGAGTTCGTCTATCCGTTCGCGAGATATGCGAGTTTGAAGTTAAGGAATGGTTGAGAAACCATCAAAATTTTCGCAAGTCTGATACTCGAAACCAGTAACTACAATGGCCTAGGGGAAAAGTACACACACCATTGTAATCGGGCGAGTTTCTGCCTTCAGATGCAATAGGAAATTCTCAACTTCGTAAATCCGTTCGCGAGATATGGGAGTTTGACGTTAAGGAATGGTTGAGAAACCATCAAAATTTTCGCAAGTCTGATGCTAGAAACGAATAACTGGAATGGCCTACGTGAAAAGTACACACACCATTGTAATCGGGCGAGTTGCTACTTTCAGATGCAACAGGAATTAATCGAGTTCGTCAACACGTACGCGAGATATGGGAGTTTGAAGTTAAGGAATGGTTGAGAAACCATCAAAATTTACGCAAGTCTGATACTCGAAACCAATAACTACAAAGGCCTAGGGGAAAAAAACACACACCGTTGTAATCGGGCGAGTTTCTACTTTCACATGCAACAGGAATTTCTCGAGTACGTCAATCCGTTCACGAGATATGAGAGTTTGAAGTTAAGGAATGGTTGAGAAACAATCAAAGTTTCCGCAAGTCTGATACCCGAAAGCGATAACTACAGTGGCCTAGGGGAAAAATACATATACCGTTGTAATCGGGCGAGTTTCTGCTTTCAGACGCAACAGGAACTTCTCGAGTTTGTCAATCCGTTCGCGAGATATGGGAGTTTGAAGTTAAGGAACGGTTGAGAAACCATCAAAATTTTTGCAAGTCTGATCTTCGAAACCAATAACTACAATGGCCTAGGGGAAAAATTCACATACCGTTGTAATCGGGCGAGTGTCTGCTTTCAAATTCAACAGGAATTACTCGAGTTCGTCAATCCGCTCGCGAGATATGGGAGTTTGAAGTTAAGGAATGGTTGAGAAACGATCAAAATTTTCGCAAGTCTGATACTCGAAACCAATAACTGGAATGGCCTTCGGGAAAAGAACACACACCGATGTCATCGGGCAAGTTTCTACTTTCAGATGCAACAGGAATTTCTCGAGTTCGTCAATCCGTTCGCGAGATATGGGAGTTTGAAGTTAAAGAATGGTTGAGGAACCATCAAAATTTTCGGAATCTGATACTCGGAACCATTAACTACTATGGTCTAGGGCAAAAATACACATACCGTTGTAATCGGTCGAGTTTCTGCTTTCAGATGCAACAGGAATTTCTCGAGTTCGTCAATCCGTTCGCGAGATATGGGAGTTTGAAGTTTAGGAATGTTTGAGAAACCATCAAAACTTTCGCTGCTCTGATACTCGAAACCAATAACTACAATGGCCTAGGGGAAAAATACACATACCGTTGTAATCGGGCGAGTTTCTACTTTCAGTTGCAACAGGAATTTCTCGAGTTCGTCAATCCGTTCGCGAGATATGGGAGTTTGAAATTAAGGAATGGTTGAGAAACCATCAAAATTTTCGCAAGTCTGATACTCGAAACCAATAACTACAATGGCCTATGGGGAAAATACACATAGCGTTGTAATCGGGAGAGTTTCTACTTTCAGATGCATCAGAAATTTTTCGGATTCGTCAATCCGTTCGCGAGATATGGGACTTTGAAGTGAAGGAATGCTTGAGAAACCATCAAAATTTTGGCAAGTCTGATACACGAAATCAATAACTACAAAGGCCTAGGGGAAAAATACACATACCATTGTAATCGGGCGAGCTTCTACTTTCAGATGCAACAGGAATTTCTCGAGTTCGCAAATCCGTTCGCGAGATATGGGAGTTCGAAGTTAAGGAATGGTTGAGAAACCACCAAAATTTTCGCAAGTCTGATACTCGAAACCAATAACTACAATGGCCTAGGGGAAAAATACACATACCATTGTAATCGGGCGAGCTTCTACTTTCAGATGCAACAGGAATTTCTCGAGTTCGTCAATCCGTTCGCGAGATATGGGAGTTCGAAGTTAAGGAATGGATGGGACACCATCAAAATTTTCGCAAGTCTGATACTCGAAACCAATAACTGGAATGGCCAAGGGGAAAAGTACACACGCCATTGTAATCGGGCGAGTTTCCACTTTCAGATGCAACAGGAATTTCTCGAGTGCGTCATTCCGTTCGCGAGATATGGGTGTTTGAACTTAAGGAATGTTTGAGAAACCATCAAAATTTTCGCTGGTCTGATACTCGAAACCAATAACTGGAATGACCTAGGCGGAAAGTACATACACCATTGTAATTGGGCGAGTTTCTACTTTCAGATGCAACAGGAATTTCTCGAGTTCGCCAATCCGTTCGCGAGGTATCGGAGTTTGAAGTGAAGGAATGCTTGAGAAACAATCAAAGTTTTCGCAAGTCTGATACCCGAAAGCGATAACTACAGTGGTCTAGGGGAAAAATACATATACCGTTGTAATCGGGCGAGCTTCTGCTTTCAGATGCAACAGGAATTTCTCGAGTTTGTCAATCCGTTCGCGAGATATGGGAGTTTGAAGTTAAGGAACGGTTGAGAAACCATCAAAATTTTCGCAAGTCTGATACTCGAAACCAATAACTGGAATGGCCAAGGGGAAAGGTACACACGCCATTGTAATCGGGCGAGTTTCCACTTTCAGATGCAACAGGAATTTCTCGAGTTCGTCATTCCGTTCGCGAGATATGGGTGTTTGAAGTTAAGGAATGTTTGAGAAACCATCAAAATTTTCGCTGGTCTGATACTCGAAACCAATAACTGGAATGACCTAGGCGGAAAGTACACACACCATTGTAATTGGGCGAGTTTCTACTTTCAGATGCAACAGGAATTTCTCGAGTTCGCCAATCCGTTCGCGAGGTATCGGAGTTTGAAGTGAAGGAATGCTTGAGAAACCATCAAAATTTTGGCAATTCTGATACGCGAAACCAATAACTATAATACAAAGGCCTAGGGGAAAAATACACATACCTTTGTAATCGGGCGAGTTTCTACTTTCAGTTGCAACAGGAATTTCTCGAGTTCGTCAATCCGTTCGCGAGATATGGGTGTTTGAATTTAAGGAATGGTTGAGGAACCATCAAAATTTTCGCAAGTCTGATACTCGAAACCAATAACTGGAATGGACTAGGGGAAAAGTACACATACCTTTGTAATCGGGCGAGTTTCTACTTTCAGATGCAACAGGTATTTCTCGAGTTCGTCAATCCGTTCGCGAGATATGGGAGTTTGAAATTAAGGAATGGTTGAGAAACCATCAAAATTTTCGCAAGTCTGATACTCGAAACCAATAACTACAATGGCCTATGGGGAAAATACACATAGCGTTGTAATCGGGAGAGTTTCTACTTTCAGATGCATCAGAAATTTTTCGGATTCGTCAATCCGTTCGCGAGATATGGGACTTTGAAGTGAAGGAATGCTTGAGAAACCATCAAAATTTTGGCAAGTCTGATACACGAAATCAATAACTACAAAGGCCTAGGGGAAAAATACACATACCATTGTAATCGGGCGAGCTTCTACTTTCAGATGCAACAGGAATTTCTCGAGTTCGCAAATCCGTTCGCGAGATATGGGAGTTCGAAGTTAAGGAATGGTTGAGAAACCATCAAAATTTTCGCAAGTCTGATACACGAAATCAATAACTACAAAGGCCTAGGGGAAAAATACACATACCATTGTAATCGGGCGAGCTTCTACTTTCAGATGCAACAGGAATTTCTCGAGTTCGCAAATCCGTTCGCGAGATATGGGAGTTCGAAGTTAAGGAATGGTTGGGAAACCATCAAAATTTTCGCAAGTCTGATACTCGAAACCAATAACTACAAAGCGTTAGGGAAGAATACACATACCGTTGTAATCGGGAGAGTTTCTACTTCCAGATGCAAACGGAATTTCTCGAGTTCGTCTATCCGTTCGCGAGATATGGGAGATTGAAGTTAAGGAATGGTTGACAAACCATCAAAATTTTCGCAAGTCTGATACACGAAATCAATAACTACAAAGGCCTAGGGGAAAAATACACATACCATTGTAATCGGGCGAGCTTCTACTTTCAGATGCAACAGGAATTTCTCGAGATCGCAAATCCGTTCGCGAGATATGGGAGTTCGAAGTTAAGGAATGGTTGGGAAACCATCAAAATTTTCGCAAGTCTGATACTCGAAACCAATAACTGGAATGGCCAAGGGGAAAAGTACATACGCCATTGTAATCGGGCGAGTTTCCACTTTCAGATGCAACAGGAATTTCTCGAGTTCGTCATTCCGTTCGCGAGATATGGGTGTTTGAAGTTAAGGAATGTTTGAGAAACCATCAAAATCTTCGCTGGTCTGATACTCGAAACCAATAACTGGAATGACCTAGGCGGAAAGTACACACACCATTGTAATTGGGCGAGTTTCTACTTTCAGATGCAACAGGAATTTCTCGAGTTCGCCAATCCGTTCGCGAGGTATCGGAGTTTGAAGTGGAGGAATGGTTGGGAAACCATCAAAATTTTCGCAAGTCTGATACTCGAAACCAATAACTGGAATGGCCAAGGGGAAAAGTACACACGCCATTGTAATCGGGCGAGTTTCCACTTTCAGATGCAACAGGAATTTCTCGAGTGCGTCATTCCGTTCGCGAGATATGGGAGTTTGAAATTAAGGAATGGTTGAGAAACCATCAAAATTTTCGCAAGTCTGATACTCGAAACCAATAACTACAATGGCCTATGGGGAAAATACACATAGCGTTGTAATCGGGAGAGTTTCTACTTTCAGATGCATCAGAAATTTTTCGGATTCGTCAATCCGTTCGCGAGATATGGGAGTTTGAAGTGAAGGAATGCTTGAGAAACCATCAAAATTTTGGCAAGTCTGATACGCGAAACCAATAACTACAAAGGCCTAGGGGAAAAATACACATACCGTTGTAATCGGGCGAGTTTCTGCTTTCAGATGCAACAGGAATTTCTCGAGTTCGTCAATCCATTCGCGTGATATGGGAGTTTGAAGTTAAGGAACGGTTGAGAAACCATCACAATTTTCGCAAGTCTGATACTCGAAACCAGTAACTATGGCCTAGGGAAAAAATACACATACCGTTGTAATCGGGCGTGCTATTTCTGTCAGATGCAAACGGAATTTCCCGAGTTCGTCGATCCGATCGCGAGATATGGGAGATTGAAGTTAAGGAATGGTTGAGAAACCATCAAAATTTTCGCTGGTCTGATACTCGAAACCAATAACTGGAATAGCCTAGGGCAAAAATACACATACCTTTGTAATCGGACGAGTTTCTGTTTCAGATGCAATAGGAAATTCCCGAGTTCGTCAATCCGTTCGCGAGATATGAGAGTTTGAAGTTAAGGAATGGTTGAGGAACCATCAAAATTTTCGCAATTCTGATACTCGAAACCAGTAGCTACAAAGGCCTAGGGGAAAAATACACATACCTTTGTAATCGGGCGAGTTTCTACTTTCAGATGCAACAGGAATTTCTCGAGTTCGTCAATCCATTCGCGAGATATGGGAGTTTGAAGTTAAGGAATGGTTGTGAAACCATCACAGTTTTCGCTGGTCTGATACTCGAAACCAATAACTGGAATGGCCAAGGGGAAAAATACACATACCGTTGTAATCGGGAGAGTATCTACTTTCAGATGCAACAGAAATTTTTCGGATTCGGCAATCCGTTCGCGAAATATGGGAGTTTGGAGTTAAGGAATGGTTTAGAAACCATAAAAATTTTCGCAAGTCTGATACTCGAAACCAATAACTGGAATGGCCCAGGGGAAAAGTACACACACCATTGTAATCGGGCGAGATTCTGCCTTCAGATGCAATGGGAATTACTCGAGTTCGTCAATCCGTTCGCCTGATATGGGAGTTTGAAGTTAAGGAATGGTTGAGAAACCATCAAAATTTTCGCAAGTCTGATACTCGAAACCAATAACTACAAAGGCTTAGGGAAAAATACACATACCGTTGTAATCGGGAGAGTTTCTACTTCCTGATGCAAACGGAATATCTCGAGTTCGTCGATCCGTTCGCTAGATATGGGAGATTGAAGTTAAGGAATGGTTGAGGAACCATCAAAATTTTCGCAAGTCTGGTACTCGAAACCAATAACTGTAAAGGCCTAGGGGAAAAACACACATACCGTTGTAATCGGGAGAGTTTCTACTTTCAGATGCAACAGAAATTTTTCGAATTCGTCTATCCGTTCATGAGAAATGGGAGTTTGAAGTTAAGGAATGCTTGAGAAACAATCAAAATTGTCGCAAGTCTGATACGCGAAACCAATAACTACAAAGGCCTAGGGGAAAAATACACATACCTTTGTAATCGGTCGAGTTTCTACTTTCAGATGCAACAGGAATTTCTCGAGTTCGTCAATCCGTTCGCGAGATATGGGAGTTTGAAATTAAGGAATGGTTGAGAAACCATCAAAATTTTTGCAAGTCTGATACTCGAAACCAATAACTACAATGGCCCATGGGGAAAATACACATGGCTTTGTAATCGGGAGAGTTTCTACTTTCAGATGGATCAGAAATTTTCCTGATTCGTCAATCCGTTCGCGAGATATGGGAGTTTGAAGTTAAGGAATGCTTGAGAAACCATCAAAATCTTCGCAAGTCTGATACGCGAAACCAATCACTACAAAGGCCTAGGGGAAAAACACACACACCATTGTAATTGGGCAAATTTCTACTTTCAGATGCAACAGGAATTTCTCGAGTTCGTCAATCCGTTCGCGGGGTATCGGAGTTTGAAGTTAAGGAATGGTTGAGAAACCATCAAAATTTTCGCAAGTCTGATACCCGAAACCAATAACTACTATGGCCTCGGGCAAAAATACACACACCGTTGTAATCGGGCGAGTTTCTGCTTTCAGATGCAATAGGAAATTCTCGCGTTCTTCAATCCGTTCGCGAGATATGGGAGTTTGAAGTTAAGGAAGGTTGAGAAACCATCAAAATTTTCGCAAGTGTGATACTCGAAACCAATAACTGGAATGGCCTACGGGATAAGTACACACACCATTGTAATCGGATGAGATTCTTCTTTCAGATGCAACAGGAATTTATCGAGTTCGTCAATCCGTTCGCGAGATATGGGAGTTTGAAGTTAAGGAATGGTTGAGGAACCATCAAAATTTTAGCAAGTCTGGTACTCCAAACAAATAACTGGAATGGCCCAGGGGAAAAGTACACACACCATTGTAATTGGGCGAGTTTCTACTTTCAGATGCAACAGAAATTTTTCGTATTCGTCAATCCGTTCGCGAGATATGGGAGTTTGAAGTTAAGGAATGCTTGAGAAACCATCAAAATTGTCGCAAGTCTGATACGCGAAACCAATAACTACAAAGGCCTAGGGGTAAAATACACATACCTTTGTAATCGGGCGAGTTTCTACTTTCAGATGCAACAGGAATTTCTCGAGTTCGTCAATCCGTTCGCGAGATATGGGAGTTTGAAGTTAAGGAATGGTTGAGGAACCATCAAAGTTTTCGCAAGTCTGGTACTCGAATCCAATAACTGTAAAGGCCTAGGGGAAAAACACACATACCGTTGTAATCGGGAGAGTTTCTACTTTCAGATGCAACAGAAATTTTTCGTATTCGTCAATCCGTTCGCGAGATATGGGAGTTTGAAGTTAAGGAATGCTTGAGAAACCATCAAAATTGTCGCAAGTCTGATACGCGAAACCAATAACTACAAAGGCCTAGGGGTAAAATACACATACCTTTGTAATTGGGCGAGTTTCTACTTTCAGATGCAACAGGAATTTCTCGAGTTCGTCAATCCGTTCGCGAGATAAGGGAGTTTGAAATTAAGGAATGGTTGAGAAACCATCAAAATTTTCGCAAGTCTGATACTCGAAACCAATAACTACAATGGCCTATGGGGAAAATACACATAGCGTTGTAATCGGGAGAGTTTCTACTTTCAGATGCATCAGAAATTTTTCTGATTCGTCAATCCGTTCGCGAGATATGGGAGTTTGAAGTTAAGGAATGCTTGAGAAACCATCAAAATTTTCGCAAGTCTGATACGCGAAACCAATCACTACAAAGGCCTAGCGGAAAAACACACGCACCATTGTAATTGGGCGAATTTCTACTTTCAGATGCAACAGGAATTTCTCGAGTTCGTCAATCCGTTCGCGAGGTATCGGAGTTTGAAGTTAAGGAATGGTTGAGAAACCATCAAAATTTTCGCAAGTCTGATACTCGAAACCAATAACTACTATGGCCTTGGGCAAAAATACACACACCGTTGTAATCGGGCGAGTTTCTGCTTTCAGATGCAATAGGAAATTCTCGCGATCTTCAATCCGTTCGCGAGATATGGGAGTTTGAAGTTAAGGAAGGTTGAGAAACCATCAAAATTTTCGCAAGTCTGATACTAGAAACCTATAACTGGAATTGCCTCGGGGAAAAATACACATCGCGTTGTAATCGGGAGAGTTTCTACTTTCAGATGCAACAGGAATTTCTCGAGTTCGTCAATCTGTTCGCGAGATATGAGAGTTTGAAGTTAAGGAATGGTTGAGAAACCATCACAATTTTCGCAATTCTGATACTCGAAACCAATAACTACAATGGCCTAGGGGAAAAATACACATCGCGTTGTAATCGGGAGGGTTTCTACTTTCAGTTGCAACAGGAATATCTCGAGTTCGTCAATCCGTTCGCGAGATATGGGAGTTTGAAGTTAAGGAATGGTTGAGAAACCATCAAAATTTTCGCAATTCTGATGCTAGAAACGAAAAACTGGAATGGCCTAGGGGAAAAGTAGACACACCATAGTAATCGAGCGAGTTTCTACTTTCAGACGCAACAGGAATTCCTCGAGTTCGTCAATCTGCTCGCGAGATATAGGAGTTTGAAGTTAAGGAATGGTTGGGGAACCATCAAAATTTTCGCAAGTCTGCTACTCGAAACCAATAACTACAAAGGCCTAGGGGAAAAATACACATACCTTTGTAATCGGGCGAGTTTCTACTTTCAGATGCAACAGGAATTTCTCGAGTTCGTCAATCCTTTCGCGAGGTATGGGAGTTTGAAGTTAAGGAATGGTTGAGCAACCATCAAAGTTTTCGCAATTCTAATACTCGAAACCAATAACTGGAATGGCCTAGGGGAAAAGTACACACACCATTGTAATCGGGCGAGTTTCTTCTTTCAGAAGCAACAGGAATTTCTCGAGTTCGTCAATCCGTTCGCGAGACATGGGAGTTTGAAGTTAAGGAATGGTTGAGAAACCATCAACATTTTCGCAAGTCTGATGCTAGAAACGAATAACTGGAATGGCCTAGGGTAAAAGTACAGACACCATTGTAATCGGGCGAGTTTCTACTTTCAGATGTAACAGAAATTTTTAGGATTCGTCAAACCGTTCGCGAGATATGGGAGTTTGAAGTTATGGAATGGTTGACAAACAATCCAAATTTTCGCAAGTCTGATACTCGAAACCAATAACTACAATGGCCTAGGGGAAAAGTACAAACACCATTGTAATCGGGCGAGTTTCTACTTTCAGATGCAACAGGAATTTCTCGAGTTCGTCAATCTGTTCGCGAGGTATGGGAGTTTGAAGTTAAGGAATGGTTGAGGAACCATCAAAATTTTCGCAAGTCTGATACTCGAAACCAATAACTACAAAGGCCTAGGCGAAAAAATACACATACCTTTGTAATCGGGCGAGTTTCTACTTTCAGATGCAACAGGAATTTCTCGAGTTCGTCAATCCTTTCGCGAGATATGGGAGTTTGAAGTTAAGGAATGGTTGAGGAACCATCAAAATTTTCGCAAGTCTGACACTCGAAACCAATAACTACAAAGGCCTAGGGGAAAAATACACATACCATTGTAATCGGGCGAGTTTCTGCTTTCAGATGCAACAGGAATTTCTCGAGTCCGTCAATCCTTTCGCGAGATATGGGAGTTTGAAGTTAAGGAATGGTTGAGCAACCATCAAAATTTTCGCAAGTCTGATCCTCGAAACCAATAACTGGAATGGCCTAGGGGAAAAATGCACATACCGTTCTAATCAGGAAAGTTTCAGCTTTCAGATGCAATAGAAATATTTCGAATTCGTCAATCCGTTCGCGAAATATCGGAGTTTGGAATTAAGAGATGGTTGAGAAATCACCAAAATTTTCGCAATTCTGATACTCGAAACCAATAACTGGAATGGCCTAGGGGAAAAGTACACACACCATTGTAATGAGGCGAGTTTCTACTTTCAGATGCAACAGGAATTTCTCAAGTTCGTCAATCCGTTCGCGAGATATGGGAGTTTGAAGTTAAGGAATGGTTGACAAACCATCAAAATTTTCGCAAGTGTGATACTCGAAACCAATAGCTAGAATGGCCTAGGGGAAAAGTACACACACCATTGTAATCGGGCGAGTTTCTTCTGTCAGATGCAACAGGAATTTCTCGAGTTCGTCAATCCGTTCTCGAGACATGGGAGTGTGGAGTTACGGAATGGTTGACAAACAATCAAAATTTTCGCAAGTCTGATACTAGAAACCAATAACTGGAATGGCCTCGGGGAAAAGTAGACACACCATTGTAATCGGGCGAGTTTCTACTTTCAGATGCAACAGGAATTTCTCGAGTTCGTCAATCCGTTCGCGAGATATAGGAGTTTGGATTTAAGAGATGGTTGAGAAACAATCAAAATTTTCGCAAGTCTGATACTCGAAACCAATAACTGGAATGGCCTAGGGGAAAAGTACACACACCATTGTAATGGTGCGAGTTTCTACTTTCAGATGCAACAGGAATTTCCCGAGTTCGTCAATCCGTTCGCGAGATATGGGCGTTTGAAGTTAAGGAATGGTTGAGAAACCATCAAAATTTTCGCAAGTCTGATGCTAGAAACGAATAACTGGAATGGCCTAGGGGAAAAGTCCACACACCATTGTAAGCGGGCGAGTTTCTAGTTTCAGATGCACCAGGAATTTCTCGATTTCCTCAGTCCGTTCGCGAGATATAGGAGTTTGAAGTGAAGGAATGGTTGAGAAACCATTAAAATTTTCGCAAGTCTGATACTAGAAACCTATAACTGGAAATGCCTCGGGAAAAAGAACACACACCATTGTAATCGGGCGAGTTTCTACTTTCAGATGCGTCAGGAATTTCTCAAGTTCGTCAATCCGTTCCCGAAATATCGGAGTTTGGAGTTAAGAGATGGTTGAGAAACCATCAAAATTTTCGCAAGTCTGATACCCAAAACCAATAACTGGAATGGCCTAGGGGAAAAGTACACACACCATTGTAATCGGGCGAGTTTCTTCTTTCAGAAGCAACAGGAATTTCTCGAGTTCGTCAATCCGTTCGCGAGACATGGGAGTTTGAAGTTAAGGAATGGTTGAGAAACCATCAACATTTTCGCAAGTCTGATGCTAGAAACGAATAACTGGAATGGCCTAGGGTAAAAGTACAGACACTATTGTAATCGGGCGAGTTTCTACTTTCAGATGTAACAGAAATTTTTAGGATTCGTCAAACCGTTCGCGAGATATGGGAGTTTGAAGTTATGGAATGGTTGACAAACAATCCAAATTTTCGCAAGTCTGATACTCGAAACCAATAACTACAATGGCCTAGGGGAAAAGTACAAACACCATTGTAATCGGGCGAGTTTCTACTTTCAGATGCAACAGGAATTTCTCGAGTTCGTCAATCTGTTCGCGAGGTATGGGAGTTTCGATTTAAGGAATGGATGAGAAACCATCAAAACTCTCGCAAGTCTGATACACGAAATCAATAACTACAAAGCCTAGGGGAAAAATACGCATACCATTGTAAACGGGCAATCTTCTACTTTCAGATGCAACAGGAATTTCTCGAGTTTGTCAATCCGTTCGCGAAATATGGGAGTTTGAAGTTAAGGAATGGTTGAGAAACCATCAAAATTTTCGCAATTCTGATGCTAGAAACGAAAAACTGGAATGGCCTAGGGGAAAAGTACACACACCATAGTAATCGGGCGAGTTACTACTTTCAGACGCAACAGGAATTTCTCGAGTTCGTCAATCTGTTCGCGAGGTATGGGAGTTTGAAGTTAAGGAATGGTTGAGGAACCATCAAAATTTTCGCAAGTCTGATACTCGAAACCAATAACTACAAAGGCCTAGGCGAAAAAATACACATATCTTTGTAATCGGGCGAGTTTCTACTTTCAGATGCAACAGGAATTTCTCGAGTTCGTCAATCCTTTCGCGAGATATGGGAGTTTGAAGTTAAGGAATGGTTGAGAAACAATCAAAATTTTCGCAAGTCTGATTCTCGAAACCAATAACTGGAATGGCCTAGGGGAAAAGTACACACACCATTGTAATGGTGCGAGTTTCTACTTTCAGATGCAACAGGAATTTCCCGAGTTCGTCAATCCGTTCGCGAGATATGGGCGTTTGAAGTTAAGGAATGGTTGAGAAACCATCAAAATTTTCGCAAGTCTGATGCTAGAAACGAATAACTGGAATGGCCTAGGGGAAAAGTCCACACACCATTGTAAGCGGGCGAGTTTCTAGTTTCAGATGCACCAGGAATTTCTCGATTTCCTCAGTCCGTTCGCGAGATATAGGAGTTTGAAGTGAAGGAATGGTTGAGAAACCATTAAAATTTTCGCAAGTCTGATACTAGAAACCTATAACTGGAAATGCCTCGGGAAAAAGAACACACACCATTGTAATCGGGCGAGTTTCTACTTTCAGATGCGTCAGGAATTTCTCAAGTTCGTCAATCCGTTCCCGAAATATCGGAGTTTGGAGTTAAGAGATGGTTGAGAAACCATCAAAATTTTCGCAAGTCTGATACCCAAAACCAATAACTGGAATGGCCTAGGGGAAAAGTACACACACCATTGTAATCGGGCGAGTTTCTTCTTTCAGAAGCAACAGGAATTTCTCGAGTTCGTCAATCCGTTCGCGAGACATGGGAGTTTGAAGTTAAGGAATGGTTGAGAAACCATCAACATTTTCGCAAGTCTGATGCTAGAAACGAATAACTGGAATGGCCTAGGGTAAAAGTACAGACACCATTGTAATCGGGCGAGTTTCTACTTTCAGATGTAACAGAAATTTTTAGGATTCGTCAAACCGTTCGCGAGATATGGGAGTTTGAAGTTATGGAATGGTTGACAAACAATCCAAATTTTCGCAAGTCTGATACTCGAAACCAATAACTACAATGGCCTAGGGGAAAAGTACAAACACCATTGTAATCGGGCGAGTTTCTACTTTCAGATGCAACAGGAATTTCTCGAGTTCGTCAATCTGTTCGCGAGGTATGGGAGTTTCGATTTAAGGAATGGTTGAGAAACCATCAAAACTCTCGCAAGTCTGATACACGAAATCAATAACTACAAAGCCTAGGGGAAAAATACGCATACCATTGTAAACGGGCAATCTTCTACTTTCAGATGCAACAGGAATTTCTCGAGTTTGTCAATCCGTTCGCGAAATATGGGAGTTTGAAGTTAAGGAATGGTTGAGAAACCATCAAAATTTTCGCAATTCTGATGCTAGAAACGAAAAACTGGAATGGCCTAGGGGAAAAGTACACACACCATAGTAATCGGGCGAGTTACTACTTTCAGACGCAACAGGAATTTCTCGAGTTCGTCAATCTGTTCGCGAGGTATGGGAGTTTGAAGTTAAGGAATGGTTGAGGAACCATCAAAATTTTCGCAAGTCTGATACTCGAAACCAATAACTACAAAGGCCTAGGCGAAAAAATACACATACCTTTGTAATCGGGCGAGTTTCTACTTTCAGATGCAACAGGAATTTCTCGAGTTCGTCAATCCTTTCGCGAGATATGGGAGTTTGAAGTTAAGGAATGGTTGAGGAACCATCAAAATTTTCGCAAGTCTGACACTCGAAACCAATAACTACAAAGGCCTAGGGGAAAAATACACATACCATTGTAATCGGGCGAGTTTCTGCTTTCAGATGCAACAGGAATTTCTCGAGTCCGTCAATCCTTTCGCGAGATATGGGAGTTTGAAGTTAAGGAATGGTTGAGCAACCATCAAAATTTTCGCAAGTCTGATACTCGAAACCAATAACTGGAATGGCCTAGGGGAAAAATGCACATACCGTTCTAATCAGGAAAGTTTCAGCTTTCAGATGCAATAGAAATATTTCGAATTCGTCAATCCGTTCGCGAAATATCGGAGTTTGGAATTAAGAGATGGTTGAGAAATCACCAAAATTTTCGCAATTCTGATACTCGAAACCAATAACTGGAATGGCCTAGTGGAAAAGTACACACACCATTGTAATGGGGCGAGTTTCTACTTTCAGATGCAACAGGAATTTCTCAAGTTCGTCAATCCGTTCGCGAGATATGGGAGTTTGAAGTTAAGGAATGGTTGACAAACCATCAAAATTTTCGCAAGTGTGATACTCGAAACCAATAGCTAGAATGGCCTAGGGGAAAAGTACACACACCATTGTAATCGGGCGAGTTTCTTCTGTCAGATGCAACAGGAATTTCTCGAGTTCGTCAATCCGTTCGCGAGACATGGGAGTGTGAAGTTACGGAATGGTTGACAAACAATCAAAATTTTCGCAAGTCTGATACTAGAAACCAATAACTGGAATGGCCTCGGGGAAAAGTAGACACACCATTGTAATCGGGCGAGTTTCTACTTTCAGATGCAACAGGAATTTCTCGAGTTCGTCAATCCGTTCGCGAGATATAGGAGTTTGAAGTGAAGGAATGGTTGAGAAACCATTAAAATTTTCGCAAGTCTGATACTAGAAACCTATAACTGGAAATGCCTCGGGAAAAAGAACACACACCATTGTAATCGGGCGAGTTTCTACTTTCAGATGCGTCAGGAATTTCTCAAGTTCGTCAATCCGTTCCCGAAATATCGGAGTTTGGAGTTAAGAGATGGTTGAGAAACCATCAAAATTTTCGCAAGTCTGATACCCAAAACCAATAACTGGAATGGCCTAGGGGAAAAGTACACACACCACTGTAATCAGGCGAGTTTCTACTTTCAGATGCAACAGGAATTTCCCGAGTTCGTCAATCCGTTCTCGAGATATGGGAGTTTGAAGTTAAGGAATGGTTGAGAAACCATCAAAATTTTCCCAAGTCTGATACTCGAAACCAATAACAGGAATGGCCTCGGGGAAAAGTACACACACCATTGTAATCGGGCGAGTTTCTGCCTTCAGATGCAATAGGAATTTCTCGAGTTCGTCAATCCGTTCGCGAGATATGGGCGTTTGAAGTTAAGGAATGGTTGAGAAACCATCAAAATTTTCGCAAGTCTGATGCTAGAAACGAATAACTGGAATGGCCTAGGGTAAAGTACACATACCATTGTAATCGGGCGAGTTTCTACTTTCAGATGCAACAGGAATTTCTCGAGTTCGTCAATCCGTTCGCGAGATATGGGAGTTTGAAGTTAAGGAATGGTTGAGAAACCATCAAAATTTTCGCAAGTCTGATACTAGAAACCTATAATTGGAATTGCCTCGGGGAAAAGTACACACACCATTGTAATCGGGCGAGTTTCTACTTTCACATGCAACAGGAATTTCTCCAGTTCGTCAATCCGTTCGCGAGATATGGGAGTTTGAAGTTAAGGAATGTTTGAGAAACCATCAAAATTTTCGCAAGTCTGATACTCGAAACCCATAAGTACTATGGCCTAGGGCAAAAATACACATACCGTTGTAATCGGGCGAGTTTCTACTTTCAGATGCAACTGGAATTTCTCGAGTTCGTCAATCCGATCGCGAGACATGGGAGTTTGACGTTAAAGAATGGTTGAGAAAGCATCAAAATTTTCGCAAGTCTGATACTGGAAACCAATAACTATAATGGCTTAGGGGAAAACTACACATACGATTGTAATCGGGCGAGTTTCAACTTTCAGATGCAACAGGAATTTCTGAAGTTCGTCAATCCGTTCGCGAGATATGGGAGAATATTTATATTTTCTATTATATATCATTTGATCTACAGTTAAATTTGACACTAATACTCTAAATACATATTTAATATATTTTTTAATCTCTTTAGCCTCCAGAAGAATTTTATTTATACTATTTACTATATATAATAATTTACACAGAATCGAAAATAAATCTAATTATTTATTTATAATAAAATTTTTTTTCACTTATCTTAAAAATTGGGATGTACTCTTTAAATGTTCGATTCATTTCTTTAATTTATTCATTAAATTGAATTAATCTATTCTTTATAATAACTTTAATAAAATTAATCCCTATAATTATTATAGAACTCGTTTTAAAATTTAATAATGAAATTTATTTTATTTGCCTAATTAATGTAATTATTGTCCCTATCATTTGCTTAAATAAAAAATCAATCAAAATAATGATAGGATATTCATCTGTTATACAAACATCTATTATAGTTATTTTATTAATAATTAACAAAGATACATTTTTAACATATTTCATTTTATATTCAATAATTTCTTCAAATTTAATTTTTATATTTAAAATAATAAAGATTATTTCTTCTTCCTAATTTAATATATTAACCTCTAATAAAAGAAAAATTATTTTATACTCAATAATTATTATGTACACAAATTTCCCACGTATAGCACTCTTTATGCTGAAATGAATCGTCCTAGAAACATTAATGAATTCAAGAATAAAATTTATACTTTTAATAATTGTATATCTTTTTATAAGATTAATTACATCATGAAATTATTTAAATATATCCTTCTTATATTTTTTCCCTTCAATTAAATAAATATATATAACTAAATTAACCTTAATTTTCTAAACTATTATCTATTTATAACTTTTTTAATATTTATATTTATATTTATGATCTACTGGTTATATTAATTTTTAGCATAATTAATATATGTATTCAACAAATCACAAAAATTTTGGGATATTATATTTCATATCAGCTATATGATCTGGTATAATTGGTTCTTCTTTAAGGATACTAATTCGAAGAGAATTAAATAGGCCAGGAACTTGAATTAATATCGACCAAATTTATAACTCAATTGTAACATCACATGCTTTTGTAATAATTTTTTTTATAGTTTTACCATTTATAATCGGAGGATTCGGAAACTGAATAATTCCCTTAATAATTGGATCCCCTGATACAGCATTTCCCCGAATAAATAATATAAGATTGTGACTAATCACCCCTTCATTATTACTTTTAATTCTTACAACACTATTATTCCCAGGCTCGGGAACTGGATGAACAATCTACCCTCCTTTGTCATCAAATCTTTATCAACCATCTTCATCTATAGACTTAACAATTATTTCTTTGCATATTGCAGGTATCTCTTCAATTATAGGATCAATTAATTTTATTGTTATAATTCTTAAAATAAAAAATAATGCTTTAAAATTCGATCAAATATCCTTATTTGCTTGGTCAGTATTAATTACTACAATTTTGCTTCTTCTCTCACTACCTGTATTAGCCGGAGCTATTACTATGTTATTAACAGACCGAAATTTAAATACTTGCTTCTTTGATCCTACTGGGTGAGGGGACCCAATTTTATTTCAACATTTATTTTGATTTTTTGAGCATCCTGAAGTCTATATTTTAATTTTACCCGGATTTGGATTAATCTCCCATATCATTTTCAATGAAAGAGGGAAAAAGGAAACTTTTGGGAACCTAGGGATAGTTTATGCAATACTCGGAATTGGATTTCTAGGATTTATTGTGTGAGCACATCACATATTCCCAGTAGGCTTAGATGTAGACACATGAGCTTATTTCACTTCGGCAACTATAATCATTGCAATTCCCACAGGAATCAAAGTATTTAGATGACTAGCTACGTACTACGGGTCAAAACTTATTATTAAGCCTTCTATTATTTGATAATTTGGCTTTATTTTTTTATTTACAATAGGAGGATTAACAGGAATTATATTATCAAACTCATCTATTGATATTATACTACATAATACATACTATGTTGTCTCTCATTTCCACTATGTACTGTCAATAGGAGCAGTATTTTCTATTATTGCTTCATTAATTCATTGATTCCCTTTATTCACAGGATTTACCCTAAATCAATTTTATCTTAAAACTCAATTTTATATAATATTTATTGGGGTAAATATAACTTTTTTCCTTTAGCATTTTTTAGGAATGATAGGAATACCTCGACGTTATTCAGATTACCCGGATTCCTACTACTGTGAAAATTTATTATCATCTATTGGCTCAATAATTTCATTCAAAAGAATAATTTTACTCTTGTTCATTATATTGGAGAGATTTATAACTAAACGTCTAGCTATATTTAAATTTAATCAATCATCACTATAATGACCCCAAAACTTTTCCCCAAAAGACCACTCATTCCTCTCTATTCCTCTAATTATTAAAAACAAATCTTAATATGGCAGATTAGTGCATGAATTTAAGATCCATTTATAAAATTTAATATTTTTATTAAAAATGTCCCATTGAAAAATAATTAATTTCCAAGACCCCAATTCGCCATATGCCGATAATTTAAATCTTTTTCACAACTTCACAATAATTATAATAATTATAATCTCTTCATTAACTCTAATAATTATATTAGATATTTTTACTAATAAATTTATCAATCGATTTTTACTTAAAAATCATCATATTGAAATTGTATGAACTTTACTCCCAATAATAATTTTAGGAGTAATTGCACTTCCTTCTTTAAAAACCCTATATTTTATTGATGAACTATGAATACCCGTATACTTAACAATCAAATCAATTGGGCACCAATGATATTGATCCTATGAATACCCAGAATTTAATAATTTAAATTTTGACTCCTATATAGATAAAGATTTAAATAATATTTACATTTTTCGTCTCCTAGACGTAGATAATCGAATAATTATTCCATCTAATACACTAATTCGAATATTAACAACATCAAACGACGTAATTCACTCTTGAACTGTTCCGTCTTTAGGCTTAAAAATAGACTCAGTACCAGGGCGAATTAACCAAATAAATTTAATTACTAATCGACCTGGAGTATTTTTCGGACATTGTTCTGAAATCTGCGGAGCTAATCACAGATTTATGCCAATTGTTGTGGAAAGAACTAATTATTCAAACTTTATTAATTGAATTAACAACCAAAATTAAATTTTAACCTACTCATATAATATTTAATTAAATCAAATCATTAGATGTCTGACAAAAGAATTGATTTTTTAAATCAAATTATAGTAATA